>NC_068283.1:41184887-41312039 GCF_025860055.1 Xyrauchen texanus | reverse complement strand
AGCTGTTGTTACTTTGTGCAGTGAAACAAAGATGTAATTTAATGTTGTTTTCTCCTTATTCTGAACTTCCTTCAGAACACAGTCTACTTTTACAGAGTCAGAAGAGGATTATCCCATATGGTGAATTTGTTTTAATGACTCTATATTTAATTATTAATCTCATTATTGATCTGAAGAGGAATTCTGTCATGATCTCTGTTTAACTCCAAACTTTCTGTCTGTATTTAGTGTTCACACATTTCAGAAAACATGCAGGTGAGTAAACAGTAAACATGCAGGTGAGTAAACAGTAAACGTGCAGGTGAGTAAACAGTAAACATGCAGATGAGTAAACAGTAAACATGTAGGTGAGTAAACAGTAAACATGCAGATGAGTAAACAGTAAACATGCAGATGAGTAAACAGTAAACATGTAGGTGACTAAACAGTAAACATGCAGATGAGTAAACAGTAAACATGCAGATGAGTAAACAGTAAACATGCAGGAGTAAACAGTAAACATGCAGAGGAGTAAACAGTAAACATGCAGAGGAGTAAACAGTAAACATGCAGATGAGTAAACAGTAAACGTTTGGTTACGTATGTAACCTCCGTTCCCCGAGGGAGGGAACGACACGTTGTGTCGGAGAAGCGACACTAGGGGTCTCTCTTGAGAGCCGATATTCACCTCTGATCTTATTGAAAAGGGCCAATGGGAGTTGGCAGTCAGTATTTGCATACCCCAACCCCGGACATACGGGTATTTAAGCGGGGCAAATACGGAGTTCATTCAGGATTTTTCTGAGGAGCCGGAATGGTCCGCCACAACAGTGGCTCGGTTCAGCGACATGGCGGAGGAAAGACACAACGTGTCGTTCCTCCCTCGGGAACGGAGGTTACATACGTAACCAAACGTTCCCTTCTGTCGCTCTCTCCACGTTGTGTCGGAGAAGCGACACTAGGGGACCCATTCCAATCTTGCCATGTGCTGAACCGTGTACGTGAACTGCCGATACAGAGGCAGGCAGGGATTCATCCAGTGCCACGCATCGCCTGTACCCGGCTGCAGGTACCCTTCCCCAATGCCCCATACTGAACATCGGGATCCTTCTAGTTACCCTGGGAGGGAACAAGGCGATATTTGCCAACATGGGAACGGGCCAGCCTGGCTGGGCCTCTTTTCTCTATGTTTCTCGCATAGAGCAATCACGGCCGGGCCCTTACACGCATATAGGGAAGGGGTCTTACCCAGACCCTCGCGGAGACCACACCTGCCCTTTTTCTTGGGGAGGAAAAGTGGTAGACAAGTCACACGGCCGCCTTAGGGCTCGTGTGGAAAGTATGGTGCGGTGGTAGATCCCAGCCTCGAAGGGGAGAGTTGCTACAGCACGGCGACCGGGCAGCTGTAGCTGCCTAAGGGAGACACGGGGTCCGCTCGTAAGGGGACAGAACCGTGGAAATACACACAGGGGCGCCCACGCAGGAGGCCTTCTATTTTACCTGTGGAGCACCTATACCAGTATAGGGTAGCCATCAGGATAACCGCAGTGGCTTGGGTCGGCGAAGTTCCTCCGCTGAACCGCGGACCCGGAGGGCTGGGGAGGAATCGACCAGGGTCCCGACTCGAGTGGGGCACCTGGGAAAAGGGCGACTACTTAACCTTGACGTCAGGAAAAGGGCGCTGGGCGCAAGCGATCCACCCGGCCGGTCGGTCTCACGTGTTACCGAAGTTCTACGGGCTCGGACCTGAGAAAACACAAGATGCAACCGACTCAACGCCGAGGTTGTAAAACCTCGCAAGGTGTTGGGTGTTGCCCAACCCGCGGCTCTACAGATGTCTGCTAGGGAGGTGCCCTTGGCCAGTGCCCACGAGGACGCAACACCCCTTGTTGAGTGAGCTCGGACCCGTAAGGGTAGGGGCACGGCCTGGGTGTGATAAGCCAGTGTGATGGCATCGACAACCCAGTGGGCGAGCCTCTGTTTGGAGACGGCATTCCCTTTCTGCCGTCCCCCAAAGCAGACAAAGAGCTGCTCAGAGCGTCTGGTGCTCTGTGTGCGGTCCAGGTAAATGCGCAGGGCGCGCACTGGACACAGCAACGGAAGGGCTGGGTCTGCCTCCTTCACTCTTGCAGGTTCACTACCTGATCTCGGAATGGTGTGGTAGGAACCTTGGGCACATAGCCCGGTCGCGGTCTTAGGATCACAGACGTATCTGCCGGACCGAACTCCAGGCAAGTGTCGCTGACAGAGAACGCTTGCAGGTCCCCGACCCTCTTGATAGAGGCGAGAGCGATCAGCAGGGCCGTCTTAAGAGAGAGGGCCCTGAGTCCAATTGATTCAAGCTGCTCGAAGGGGGTCTCTGGAGTCCTGCCAAGACTACCGAGAGATCCCAGGAGGGAACTAGGCCTGGCCGGGAGGGATTTAACCTCCGGCGCCTTTCAGGAACCTGAGGATCAGGTCGTGCTTGCCCAAAGACTTGCCGCCTACAGGATCGTGGTGGGCGGCAATGGCGGCAACATACACCTTGAGGGTGGACGGGGACAGCCTTCTGTCCAGCCTCTCCTGTAGGAATAGGAGCACAGACTTGATAGCGCACCTCTGCGGTCTTCAGTTCGGAAGAACACTAATCTGCGAACAAGCGCCATTTTAGGGCGTAAAGGTGCCTGGTAGAGGGAGCTCTGGCTTGGTTGATGGTATTCTACAACGGCCGGTAAGCCGGCTAGCTCTTCCGCGTCCCGCCCAGGGACCAGACGTGGAGGTTCCAGAGATCTGGGCGCGGGTGCCAGAGCGTGCCCCATCCCTGAGAGAGGAGGTCCTTTCTCAGGGAATTCGCCAGGGAGGAGCTGTCGCGAGGAGTCTGAGTTCCGAGAACCAAGTCCGAGTGGGCCAGTAGGGGGCCACTAACGTGACTTGCTCCTCGTCCTCCCTGACCTTGCACAGCACCGGTGCAAGAAGCCTCACTGGGGAAATGCGTACTTGCGCAGCCCCGGGGCCAGCTGTGTGCCAGCTGCTCTGTCCCGAGGGGAGCCTCTGTTAGGGCGCACCAGAGCGGGCAGTGGGAGGTTTCCTGGGCGGCTAACAGGTCTACCTGGGCCTTGCCAAACCGCTCCCAAATCAGCTGGACCGACTGGGGTGAAGCCTCCACTCCCGCCGGGCAGGCGTTGTCGTGATAGCGGCCCGCTACGACGCTGAGCTTGCCGGGATGTGAGTGGCACGCAGCTGACTTGAGCCGCTGCTGGCTCCATAGGAGGAGACGGCGGGCGAAGTTGTGACATGTGGCGGAGCGTACGCCGCCTTGGCGATTTATGTACGCCACCACCGTGGTGCTGTCCGATCTCACGAGGACATGTTTGTCCCGAACTAACGGGAGGAACTTCCTGAGAGCAAGAAGGACGGTCAGCAACTCCAGGCAATTGATGTGCCAACGCAGCGGGGCCCCTTTCCAACAGCCCGCTGCTGCGCGTCCGCTGCACACGGCACCCCACCCGGACCGGGAGGCGTCGGTTGTGACCAGGACGCGTCGGGACACCTGCTGCAGGGGCACTCCTGCCCGTAAAAAGCAGAGGTCTGTCCAGGGTCGGGGTGTTTCGAGGCAGGCGGGGGTGATCCTTACCCGATGCGTGCTGCGGTGCCATGCTTGTCTCGGGACTCGAGTCTGGAGCCAGCGCTGGAGTGGTCTCATATGCATCAACCCCAGCGGCGCGACCGCCGCGGAGGACTCCATATGCCCCAGGAGCATCTGGAAAAGTTTTAGAGGGACCACTGTGCCTGGCTTGAAGGAAGCGAGGCAGTCCAGCACCGACTGAGCACGCTTGCTCGTGAGACGTGCTGTCATTGAGACTGAGTCTAACTCCAACCCGAGAAAAGAGATGCTCTGAACCGGAGTGAGCTTGCTCTTTTCCCAGTTGACCTGAAGCCCCAAGCGGCTGAGGTGCCAGAGCACCTGGTCTCTGTGTGTGCATAGTAACTCTCGAGAGTGTGCTAGGATGAGCCAGTCCTCGAGGTAGTTGAGAATGCGGATGCCGGCTACTCGTAGCGGGCAAGGGCCGCTTCTGCGACTTTCGTGAAGACGCGAGGGGACAGAGACAGGCCGAAGGGGAGGACTTTGTACTGAAACGCCTGGCCGTCGAACACGAACCGTAGGAAGGGTCGGTGTCGTGGCAGAATTGAGACGTGGAAGTACGCGTCCTTCAGGTCTACCGCTGCGAACCAATCTAGATGCTGAACGCCAGCCAGAATATTTCTCTGCATGAGCATTTTGAACGGGAGTTTTAACAAGGCCCGATTGAAAACTCGCAAGTCCAGGATTGGTCATAAGCCGCCGCCTTTCTTGGGTACAATGAAGTAAGGGCTGTAGAAACCCTTCCTCATTTCGGTTGGAGGGACGGGCTCTACCGCGCCCTTGGCTAAGAGGGGTGGGAGCCGGGCAAACTGAATTGCGTAACCGAGTCGAATGGTCCGGTGCAGCCAGCGTGATGCGTTGGGAAGCGAAAGCCACGCTTCCCAGCTCTGCGCTAGGGGCACCAAAGGGACGAGTATTTTGGACATACCGGCGGGCCTCGCGAGCGGGCGGAACAGGTAATGCAGCGTCGGGCGGCTTCGCTGTGCCCGAGGCTGAGGTGCTGAGAATAGACTCAAAGCACTTACCTTGCTCACGCGCACCGGCAGGGGCGGGTTCGTGACTGAGGAGGAGGTCTGATGCTGGCGCCCTCTGGACTCGCCTGAACCGGCCGGCCGGGGACAGTCGTGGGCAGGCGGAAGGCGGATCGCGCGTCCGTGTACCAGGACTGTTGTGATCTGAAAGCAGATTGCCGTGGAGAACGGCATTTGCGGGCCAGGTGACCCAGAGGCAAAGGAAATAGCTCTGTTAATGAGAATGTGGGTACCACAGCCCCCGACAGGGGTGTGGAAACATGAAAAACAAAGGATTCTCTTCCCGCCCTCCACCGGGGACGGAGCAGTCTTACCACCTCGAGCTAACATCTTCGGCTCTGGGTCGGCTGTCTCAGGAACGCTTGGGAGCCTTCCGGTCCTGGAGGGGTTCGTGGAGACAGGGGCGTCGCCGCCTCGCGGGTGCTCGACGCTGGGGCTGAGAGCTGGGCCCGGGTTGAGGCGGAGCAGGAGCTGGTTTCTTCAAGAGGGGACGCCTCGGGCGGCAGACGGGCAGGGCCCATAGCGGCAGGTCTCGCGGCGGGCATCATGTGAGAGATGGCCTCCGTCTGCTTCTCCACCGCAGAGAACTGTTGGGCGAAGTCCTCGACGGTGTCGCCGAAAAGGCCAATCTGGGAGACAGGTGCGTCCAGGAAGCAGTTCTTATCAGCCTCACGCATCTCGACCAGATTGAGCCAAAGATGGCGTTCCTGGACCACTAGGGTGGCCATCGCCTGTCCGAGTGCCTGCGCTGTGGCCTTCGTCGCTCTCAGGGCGAGGTCGGTCGCTGAGCGCAGTTCCTGCGGCACATCAGGATCAGGTCCACCCCCGTGCATGTTGAGTGCTTTGGCCTGGTGGACTTGCAGGAGGGCCATCGCATGCAGGGCGGAGGCATCGCGTCCAGCCATACTGTAGGCCTTCGCGTTGAGCGAGGATGTTGTCCTACAGGGCTTGGATGGGAGTACGGGCCAGGCCGTAGGGCTACCGGGGCATAGATGGTACGCAACTGCCCTGTCGACCTGGGGAATCGCCCCGTATCCGTGGCGCTCTCCACCGTCGAGGGTGGTGAGAGTGGAGCGGGTGGCACCTAGACGAGCGGAGAGCGGGGCTCTCCACGTAGACGCCAGCTCATCATGCACCTCCGGAAGAAAGGAACCGGGGATGCGAGGCCGCAAACGGCGCCGCCCCAGGAACCAATCATCCAACCGTGAAGGCTGTGGGGAGGATGGAGGGTTCCAATCCAACCCCACGCTCATGGCGGCCCGGCAAGCATGTCGGACATCTGAGCGCCGGCCTCAGCCTGGGCCTGCTGGCCCGAAGGCGGCAGTCCAGGGGAGTCCTCGGCATCAGACGCCGCACTCTCCGATGCAGCGGCGAGCTCATCTGCTTCGGACTCGGGAGGATAGACAGCCAGGCCGTGAGGCGAGCTGCTATCGGCGGGGTATGCAAATACTGACTGCCAACTCCCATTGGCCCTTTTCAATAAGATCAGAGGTGAATATCGGCGCTCAAGAGAGACCCCTAGTGTCGCTTCTCCGACACAACGTGGAGAGAGCAACAGAAGGGGAACATGCAGATGAGTAAACAGTAAACATGCAGATGAGTAAACAGTCCTCATGTCATAAAGTGTGACAGAGCTGCAGGTTTCTGAATTTATCCTGATGTTTGATCACTGCGATGAAAATCTTTTACAGAAAAACATTTTTTGAATCAGTTTGGTAGAAAGGGAACAGAAATATCTGCAACACAATATAAATCTATACACAAACATGTCTAACTGTAAATACAAATACAAACAAAAGAAACTTAAAACAATGTATTTATTCTCACATGTTAAGTTGTGATCTCTCTGATATCTGCAATGTTTTGATTGTTGTGTTCATGTTTATCCTGCTTTTATTATCCTTTATGTCTGTCACCTGTGTTAAGTTATTCTCTTGTTGTTGTAACTCTTAGTGTTGTTTTGATTTAGTGATTTATCTAATTAATGTCTCCATGAGGTGTTTTATTATTGTTGTTGTTACACATCATTAAAGCAGAATAATCTTTTTAACAGTGAACGTGACTCTGAATCCTGATTCAGCTCATCCACGTCTCACTGTGTCTGATGACGGGAAACAAGTGAGAGACGGAAACACACGATCAACAGAAGTGAACAGAGGAAAAGAGCAAAGTGACAAGTTTGATAAATATCTTGCCGTCCTGGGAAAGGAAGGATTCTCCTCAGGGTGTTTTTACTTTGAGGTGCAGGTGATGGGGAATACTAAGTGGGATTTAGGAGTCGCCAGAGAATCCATTAACAGGAAGGGGAGTATTTATCTGAATCCTGAGATGGGATACTGGACTGTGCAGCTGAGATATGGGATATATTGGGCTTGTGATTCTCAACCTGTCTCTCTTTCCCTGAGTGTGGAGCCGCAGAGGGTGGGTGTGTTTGTGGATTATGAGGAGGGTCTGGTCTCCTTTTATGATGTGGAGGACAGGTCTCATATCTACTCTTTCACTGGTCAGTATTTCAGTGAGAAACTCTGTCCATTTGTTTGTTTAGGTTATTATCGGAATGTAAACCCTGCACCACTGATCATCTGTAATGATTTCTAATGAGATTAATTTACAGATGAATGTATTTACAACAGCAAAGATGACAAAATTAAAAGATTATTCACTCTCAGACATAAATACACTGTTTAAAGTACAAATCTGCCATTGGATTATTTACCCTTATTTTGGTGCCATATGTGTTTGAACAAAAACAAAAAGGTAATTTTTCTTCCCCCTCAGAGGAACAAAAATATAATTGTACATTTAAAGGTACACAAAAGATATTTAGGGTACAATTTTGTACCCAAAATGAGTAATACATTTTATCAATCATGATATTGATTGGACATGAATAACAAGATTTGAATGAATAACAAATCTTTAAAATGCAAAACAAATGAATACATTAAATAAAGCAAATAAAATGAGTACATCAAATAAAAATAGAAAAAATGTTGAAGTAAATATCTTGTATTAACTGAAACTAAGATTAAGTCTAATGCTAAAATCTCAATCAAGACGAAGTAAAATAAACTGTGGAGAGGTCACGAGGTCTGAGAGTGAAGCAGAAAGCCCAAGAGAGAGTTGAGCAGATATTATATTATAATTTATAGCCCAAAACATGCATGTCATATTCCCTTAAACAGATCAGATGTTTTGTCTGGATTCCACTGATGTTAGTAATTATCTCTTATCACAAAATAATGATTAAAAATGTCCGTTTGTTTCTTCAAGGTGCAACAATAGACCTTACACATATAGAAGAACTGTAATGACCCTGTGGTGTTTTGTGTGTGTAACATTGTAGTTTTCTATCTGTGTTTGTGTGTTGTGAGCTACTTCCTGATTGGCTGCTATTCAAGTATAGAAGATGATCTGCAAGTATGTGCAGAATTAGCAGCAATAATAAAAGGCATTTTGTTGTGGCTTGCTTGTGTTTCACAAATGTGTTCAGTTTCATTGACTATTTCAGTGAACACTTCTGGAGATGCCACTAGGTGGCGACAAATGAGCGTCTTAAGTGCAATGAGTGAGTCATTGAATCATTTTGATGGTCATGACCAAAATCTGGCAAGAGACTTTATAGTATTTAAGCATTATAAGAACAAAGCAGATCTTTAATTTCCGTTCAGTTTTGTGAAATGTTGTGAAATGAGTATCAATAATTTCCATGATTTCTCCATTCTTAAAAATTGCATGTCAATCTACTGACTTCATTAGACAAGAACAAAGCAGATCTACTGTATCATTTTCTTACAGTATTCAGAAAGACTGCAGGATTTAATCTCAGGGCACGCACAGAAATCAAACAATGTTACATTTTCTCTTCACAGCTTACAGTTCATTGAGTTGCAGTTGTTTGTATCGTGATAAATACATGAAGTGTGACAATAAAATATATTTTAATATCATAAGCATTAAAGTCAGAGCACAAATGATGAGGAGACAGATGTTCACCTTAATCACTGTGTATTGATGGTAGATGAATGGACCACAGATGTAAATTCAGTGATGTACATAAGGATGGTTTTGGAGTCTGAAAACAAGAAATACAATAAAGGCAATGAATAAACTGAATATATACACAATAACAGGCATTCATTGTTACATAAGGAATCCAAAATATTCTTAATTCACTTGAGGGACATTTCTGTGCCAAATATATCGTCCAATAAACAGAAACAAGGTATTTTACAGGATAACATGAGCGATTAGTGGGTGTTAATAACATACAATTGCCATGTATGAATAACATCATATCTAACATGAAAAACATTCCAGCAAACATGAATCTAATCACTCGTTTGGGGTGATAACAGTTTAACAAATTAACATTGTGTCATCAAGACATCATGAATAACCAGTAACAATGATTTGCATATTAATAAAGAATGAATCATCACACTTTAAACATTATTAGCGATCTATTTACTATTTATTGATAGATTACTGTTAACACAAATATTATAAAAAAGACTTACTTTGAGGTCAATTACTAACATCTGGATGTTACATTTGCATCAATCATCAGAACAAACAGGAATAAACATCTTTTCAGATTCTCACACAGACACAGCCGATAGCAGCTGCTCAACTAACTATAAAGCTCACTGCGGGACTGTTACCATGGCTACGATTTCAGAATAAAAGTCCATATCAAAGGAGCCTTTATAACAATTAATTATTTTCATCTATTTAATAAAGGAAGTGTTTACAAGATATTTAAAATAGTCCTCTTATATTTTCCTGAATTGCTTCAAAATTGTTTAGAATAATTTCCAGACACGGCTGGTCCAAAATAATCAAAGTATATTTGATATTTTATTAGTGTTGCCCTTTTAGTGTCACATGGCATCACTCAATCTGGATTGGTGGCATATGATTTGTGGCCAATGTGTATTTTAATAATAATAATAATCTGTATACTTTATATACTCTAGGGGTGTAACAGTATGAGATGTTCACGGTATGATAACGTCACAAAAAATACCCCAGTGTTACTAATATTATTTACAGTTTCATATTTAGTTATACAATTAGTTACATTTTGACTTTTAACTACTTACGTAAAAATACTTGAAAATGAAAATCAGTTCTGTTCCTCAGGTCGAGGTTCAGAGTTGTTTTGAGTGACAGGCATCAATCATTTGGACATACAGTATGATGCTGACATTTACACGTTTACATTTATGAGAGAGAAATTAAACGTACTTTTAAGCATCTCTTCAGCATGAAACAGTTCAAATGGGGCAGTTTTCAGGGTGCGTTGCCCAGTGTCAAGTTTCAACACATTCAAAATATACAGTATAAAGGATATTAAAATCAATAAATGTATATTTTTTACAGTCTGTTGTATTAGTATTTATTTACTTTAGATACAAGTTTCTATATATTGTTATTTACACAGGGCAAATATACGATTTATCAAATCTTGTTTTATTACGTTTCGGTTTAATTTATTACAGCTGACAGATACACGAGCCAACAAGAGGCTTGTTTGAGATGCGCCTTGCCTCGCCTGAAATGTAGGTGAGAGTAGGCGGCTGCAGTGAGGGGAGGAGTGAAAAAAGTGCAGGCAAGCCGGACACTTCCTGAATCTCGCTGTGTTGTGGACTGCAAACGTCAGCAATGGAAGAGATCGCGTTCGCGTTCTTTATCGCAGACGAAGTGGATGCAATTGAAATACCACTGTTTTTACACGAAGATGGTTATGATGAGGAGAATCACCGAGGGTGAACAGTGCTCATTACTTAAAATGGCTTATTCAGTAAATGGTAGGGATATAAATCTAGAGTGGTATATGTTGCAACTTGCATCTAATGAAATTTATGTCGTGTAAAAAATAATAAAAAATCCCCATGATCATTTTAAATGTTATTATGGTTAAAAAAAAAATGCCTTACCTTGTTTCTGTTCTGCATTTCTCACTTGTTGCATATTTTTTATCTGTAAAAAGGAATTTCAATCAATAAAATAAAATTAATTCCATCATCAAGCAACCAATTTTTTATTTTTTTTTTACTCACCATTCTTTATTGTCTCAGCAATTTCTTTGCTTACTGTTAATGTTATTGCTCCCTGGGAGTCTGATAGTGTTAATAACACATTCTCCATCTTGCTACAATTGTTAACTTTGTGGGTGCCTTTTATAATCAAAGCCATAATGAGAAATGATTAGCATACAGATGCTGCACTAAATTTACATTGTTATCCCTAATTATGGGATAAACATTTCAGAGTGGGATATGGCACAGCTGATTAACCTAATGATGTGTATCCTACTTCATGGATAGTTTACAAATACAAATAAGAAAAACAAATATTTGGTTGAACTATCCCTTTTTTACATGAAAAATATTCTATATAAACATATTACACAATTGTTTGTCACCTTAATGTAAGTTTGAATTTCATGTTTAATGATTAGGAAAAGTGTGTACAACTAATTATTATTCAAAAATAATATGAAACAAAAACACATTCTAAATTATGAAATTAGCATGTGTGGGTTGTGTTTACTGCACTCCAGGAATAAGACATACCCAGATAAAGATATCAGATAAAAACACACAAACATGAGGCCTAATTGTAAAACCGTCACATTAGATGTGTGTATGCATGTATTGATGGATTGACTAATTTATTTAATGGCATAATGTGGTACAAAAATGTCAATGTACAAAATTAACACAAGCATACAATACAATAAAGAGAAAATTACAACAAACAGGACTTCAAAATAAGAAAATAAAAATAAAAGGGTAAATAAAGCACATGTACTAATTACTAATAAAGTACTATAGAAAAAGTAAATAGTATTAGGCTATAGGTAATGGACTTTAGAATTAAGGGAAAAAATATCAGCTGACAATCGCAGCCAATGAGCATTAAGTTGTGTCGTCAGCAAGTCGTTTCCCATCATGCTTTTGATCAGCGCAGTCGGTGGAGAGCAACTGCGCGCGACTGCAGAATCCGACACGTGCGCCTTGCGCTCGCGAGAGTTTTTTGACATACGTCAGCATGACATCAGAGCAAGGCGGACCGCTCTCGGACACATTTCTAACCGGCATGCATTACGCGCTGATCACCGGTGATCGGTTCTGCGCAGATTTTGCTCATCTCAAACAAGCCTAAGGTTTGAACATCAACCATAAAAAGATCAAACTGAAACTGAAGGCTTTTTAACACTTCTGTGACATTTGAAGACTGTTGATTGGATAAATAAAGGTAAACGTCATATAATGCGACTATGCATTATTTACGAAGATCTTACGACCTACTAGTTAAGACTGAAGAACAGTTGGTGCAACCAAATCAAATCAAATTAAGTCGTCATTTTTATTTGTATAGCGCCTTTCACAAATATTTCTTTTTTTTAATGCTGTAACAAAACTTTGTTCTGTTGTTCCATTTGTTCCTGTTTTAATAAAACTTTTAAAGCCTGTTGTGTAGTTGTATTGTCATTTTGTTTAGTCTTTCCCTAAAGACTATGACCCAAAAAAATGTGTTTGTATGGTAAAAATCACAAAAAATCTTTCATATTTAAATAGTGTCTTAACTTGGTAACTTTATGGTAATACAATTACAGACATGCGACGTCGAGACTACGTTGTCAGATGGTAAGTCATGAAATTACCAAAACGTCACGTAACTGGGACGTAGTTGGTTATTTTGTTACCTTAGGAGACCGTACTGACGACGTTGTCAGTTGGTAATTTGATGGTAATAAAATTACTGACATGCGACGTCGAGACTACGTTGTCAGTTGGTAAGTCATGAAATTACCAAAAAGTACGACTAGATTACGTAACTGCGACGTCGTGTGTTAGCTGGGACACATCGTTTCAAAGCAGCTTTACAGAAGATCAGCATTAACAGACGATAAAACTGTCTATAATGTCGATGAGTCATCATTGTGTAATTAGATAAAATACGATTTTTAATTGATTGTCGGAATTGAGTAGAAGGAAATTTCTGGCCATCCAATTTTTTATTTCATTGATACACTCTGCTAGTTTGGAGAATTGTGAAATCTCATCAGGTTTTGAAGAAATATAAAGTTGTGTATCATCAGCATAATAGTGGAAACTTATTCCATGATTCCTGATAATATCTCCCAGCGGAAGCATATATAAGGAGAAGGCCCTAAAACTGATCAATGTGGCACTACATACTTTACTTTTGTTTGGTTTGACAATTCCTCATTTACATGTGGTAAATGTGGTAGCGGTCTCCTGAATAGGACTTAAACCATGCTAATGCAACTCCACAAGTCTCCGGCTCTCAAGAGCGACCCCTAGTGTCACTTCATTGACACACCGTCTCTTTTGACTTAATTTGAAAGCACATCTCCCACCCCCCATCCTCACTACATTCTATAGAGGGACTATTGAGAGCATCCTGAGCAGCTGCATCACTGCCTGGTTTGGGACTTGCACCGTTTCGGACCGCAAAGCCCTGCAGAGGATAGTGAAGACAGCTGAGAAGATCATTGGGGTCTCTCTTCCCTCCATCAAAGACATTTACAAAAAACACTGTATCCGCAAAGCAACCAGCATTGTGGACGACCCCACACACCCCTCACACAAACTCTTTACCCTCCTGCCGTCTGGCAAGAGGTACCGAAGCATTTGGGCACTCATGGCCAGACTGTGTCACAGCTCCTTCCCCCAAGCCATCAGACTCCTCAATATACAGAGACTGGTTTGACACACACACACACGTGTCCTGAGTTGCACTTTAATTACTGTCAGCTACCTAAATAACTGCTATGTGCATAGAACACTATCTCATAGTATGTTATGTTTACGTTTTTAGAAACTGTCATCTTTTTGCACTACTGTGTACTGGTCGGCACTGCACTGTGTCTATTGTCCTGTTCATTGTCAGTAATTTGTTGTACTGTCCCGTACTTTGCACATGTTTGCACGTGCACTTTATATAGGTATATATAGGTATTTTTATATAGGTTTTTATTGCGTTGTGTTGTCTCATGTGGTCCTGTGTTGGTCCTTTGTTGTTTTTATGTAGCACCATGGTCCTGGAGGAACGTTGTCTCGTTTTGCTGTGTACTGTACTAACTGTATATGGTTGAAACGACAATAAAAACCACTTGACTTGACTTGACTTGACTTGACTCTTTCCCTCCATCAGGGGGGAAGATTTTTTTTTTTTAACTAGTGATATAATTATTTAGATTACATGAATTTGAATTGCTCTCATTAGCTTCGAAGTGAAAAAGAATAATTCAATTTCTTTTCCTGCTCATCTATACATGCAGAAATGCTAAAATAAACCAGCAGTCAGACATCACTCACCCTTTCAGTCATAGTGCTCGTTATTACAACAGGGAGCAGTGCTTTCTTGAGGAAATGACAGAAAAACACCATCTGGAGTTATTCACACCAAGTAATGACAAACCTAGACATGACATTACATGCATTATAACGGGCTTGCATTACCATTTTTACAGGTTTCTTTAAATTCAGAGTTGTTGAAACATTGATAATGATCATTAATCCTCATTAATAAATGATACCCATGAAAACTACCCATGGATTTACTGTAATAGATTTAAGTAATATTGTATTAACCATGTAGTGACTGTAGTGACCATGGCTGTAATAGACATGTTTTTCTTTTTCTTTATGAAAGTAACCAAGGTTTTGATACAATTAACCATGGTTTACTACAGCATTACTGTAGTATGCATATGGTAACATGGTTTTAGTAATAGTAACCATATAACAATATCTATGGTTCCCCGTCTGTCGCTCTCTCGATGTTGTGTCGGAGAAGCGACACTAGGGGTCTAGTGAATGCGGTAGAGTGCTCCCCACTTCAGACGGCCACAGGCGTTGTCTCGTGTGTCTGGGCAGTGATCACACCGAGGCTGCGTTTGTGGATGGTCGCAGCTCACTTTCAATAGGAGGCTATCTGGGGATGGCAGCGGGTGCAGCTCTGCCGGGTACAACAAGCCTGTTCCCCTCCTGGGACATCTCGGTAGTCCTCGCGGGCCTCTAGAGACCTCCCTTCGAGCCACTAGAATCAGTTGGACTCAGGGCCCTCTCTCTTAAGACTGCCCTGCTGATCGTGCTCACCTCCATCAAGAGGGTCGGGGATCTGCAAGCGTTCTCTGTCAGCGACACTTGCCTGGAGTTCGGTCCGGCAGACACATACGTGATTCTAAGACTGCGACTGGGCTACGTGCCCAATGTTCCTACCATGCCCTGCAAGCGCTACCCCGGGAGGAGGCAGACCCAGCCCCTTCGTTGCTGTGTCCGGTATGTGCTTCACGTACCTATCTGGACCGCACGCAGAGCTTTAGATGTTCTGAGCAGCTCTTTGTCTGCTTTGGGGGACAGTGGAAAGGGATCACTGTCTTGTGACCAGGACAGTGATATTTTCCAATGAGAAAACAGGCACATTTGTGTATTTTTGTTAACATAAAGTTAGAAAAAAACTACATATGAATCCAAATTAACATGTATTAATACTAAAGCAATACAAAAATGACTACAAAATATTTAGAGTCATTTTTCAAGATTTGTGATTGTACTATAAATCACTTTCACGAATCAGCCCCCAAATGTAGTCTCCCATCATGTTCTCGTTATACTGTCCTTGGTGGTGCTGCTCAAAATCCAGTATATCCTGATGGAAGTGCTTGCCTTGCTCTTCTTAGTACGCTCCGTGTTCTCCTTAAATTTATCAAGATGAGCATCAAATATATGGACTCTGAGGGACATCCTACAGCCCATTGTGCTGTAGCTCTTCACCAGAGTCTCAACCAGCTCCACATAGTTTTCAGCCTTATGATTGCCCAGGAAGCCCCGAACCACTGCGACAAAGTTGTTCCAAGATGCTTTCTCCTTACTAGTGGGCTTCTTGGGGAATTCAGTGCACTCCAGGATCTTCTTTATCTGTGGTCTGACGAAGACACCAGCTTTGACCTTTTCCTCAGACAGCTTTGGGAAGAAGTCTTGAAGGTACTTGAAGGCTGCCGACTCCTCATCTTGAGCTCTGACAAATTGTTTTATAAGGCCCAATTTGATGTGCAGTGGTGGCATCAGCACTTTCCGGGGATCCACCAGTGGATCCCACTTGATGTTGTTCCTCCCCACAGAGAACTCGGTCCGCTGTGGCCAGTCCCGCCTGTGGTAGTGCGCCTTGGTGTCCCTACTGTCCCAAAGGCGTCCCAAAAACCTTTTACAATTTTAAATATTATAAAATTTTAAATTGCAAAAAACATACAATTCTGAGTAATAATTGTCCATCTTACCTTCCAGAGGTTTTTTTTTTTTTTTTGCAGTGCTCGCAGGTAAAATGAGATGCCCAAGGTTTGTCTTGATCCCCGACAGGCATGACGAAATATACCTTGTAGGCCTCACACATCTTAGCAGATCCTTCCACGGAGTACTTTTTCTCTCTTGTCTTGATAAATTGGCCGCAGACATATCAAAATGCATCTGCCGGATGCTTGCAGCCTCTTGATGCCATCTCAGAAAAATGCAGATATGTATCCACTTAGGCAGCTGGAACTAAACTGAACTGGTGGGCTTAAGGCCCCTGTATTTATTCTACTATTTATATTACTGGAAAGTTCTAGAAAGTTCTAGAAGTTACTCCAAGTTTGCTCGGCACTAAATCTATCTGGAATGTTCTGGAAAATAGGTATATTTCAACTGGTGTGGATTACAATTTTACTGTTGCACTATTCAAATGGCCTTTTGATTCATTTGCATTGAAACTCTTGTCTTTATTGATTTTTCCAGAATATCACTCTAAAAACATGCAATAAAAATGATTGGCTCACTGGCTGAGTGAGTTTAAGAAGGACTCACATGGATACTTTTTCTCACATGGCCTTTAGATTTCTGGGGCCACGTGAATCAGGAAATATAGCCACTGCTCTTGTCCTATACTCAAAACAAGGACAAATATTTCTCAGACTAGTCATAAAACTCAATAAATAATGTTTTTAATATAAATATATTATAGAAGCAGATGTGAGATAGAAACATAAACATAAATGTCTTGAGTTACTGTTGTGAGGTAGTGTTGCTCAGATTGGAGAGGCATGTTAATCCATTCTCTGAATGAATGGAGATGTTCAGATTAACTCACAGACTGCTGATCACACTGAACTGACGGCTCACATCACACGGGGGACACCTGGATGGGCTATTCAGAAAAAAGTGTTGCATAAGTAGAGCATGAAGTTCAGGATGACCACTTAGGCTTGTCATGTGTGTGCATACTCTACGTGAGCTGCTTATATTTCTAAGACTTCATAAACAAAATCATTGATCATCACATTTATCTGGAATATTCTGATGCATGGTCACAAATCCTGTCAGCATATATGTTTGCTTCGGCCATATTTCAAACAAAGTCGATCAATAAAAATAAAAATAAATCTATTAACTTGAGCCCATGCATAATGCGTCTTCTTTTCTTTTCAGATGACATGACCCATATTATAATTTTGTTATAAATATTTTCTAGTCAGCTACTTATTTTGTTTGGGGTGGTAGGTGCTCATCCTGGAAGGTGTTTCAAGATTTGGACAAATTAAGAACAAATATGTTTAGGCAAAAAAGGAATACAAAATATTTCTAATAAAGATTCTGCTCTAATTTGTTAGGGCACTAATCAATAAGCAAATGTGTAGCATCATGTCAACTCCTTGGTACTAAAGTTCAGTTCTCGGGATGCTCTTTGGTGCATTGCCAAATCTGGATAACATGGATCATAAGGCTTTGCACAAACTTGTCCAATTCCAGTGCATGCTGTCACTAAATAAATCTGCAATTCATCTTTCCAGTACAATTATTATGCTGATAATATGCTTATAATTAGGTATTTTTCACTAGTGGTCTCAGACTTTTATTGACCCCAATGTATATAAAAATGTAAAAGAAAAGAAAATGTATGAACTCAACAAACAGAACCAAGATCAAAATACAACAGAACTGGACATTAAGAAGCAACAATCTAATAAAAGTCTCATATTGAAACATTTGTGTTTAATTTAATACTGCATAATCTATGGAAAACAAACAGGATTAACCCCATACAATATCTGTACATGTGAGTACATGTGAGGCCGCAGTTACCTTTTAAGGGTTGATGACAGTGACACTGTTTTGGAAAGAGGAGGGGCAGCTGTGGGCAGGTTCAGTATAATCCCCTTATGCTGATCAGATCTATATAAGAGTTGAAGCTTATGTTTATTGATAGAGAGCAGTTTTCTGATCACCTCAACCTTATACAGACTCAGAGAAATCCAGACAAGCAGGTGAGCAATTCTGATTTTAAACATCTGGGATAGAAAGTTCATTTGTAACTGTCGTCGTTATGGAAAAGGTGTCATAATTCAGGTAGATAGAGGTTAAGGTAAATACTCAAATTAGATGAATTCCATATGTTTGCATGTACTTTATGAGTATGTATTATACAGTGGCCACAAAAAAAGTATTTGGACACTTACGCCACACTTAAAAATGTCTGAATGGTGTTGCATTAGTTGAAATCAAACC
Organism: Xyrauchen texanus; assembly: GCF_025860055.1. Classification (NCBI taxonomy): domain Eukaryota; kingdom Metazoa; phylum Chordata; class Actinopteri; order Cypriniformes; family Catostomidae; genus Xyrauchen; species Xyrauchen texanus. The sequence continues at coordinate 41,293,827 of NC_068283.1, read as the reverse complement.
AAGTGGAATTTATTTTACAGAAAGATAGCACAAGCAGATTTTTCAAAGAAATTGAGACTCTTTGTGGTTGTCAAACATTGATAGAACATTTATGTGCTTTAGTTAATGTGCTGAACTCACCTGTGTGAACTTGGAGGGAACTGGCTTCATAGAACATCTACTAAAAATCACACTGACACCATTAAAGCTCCAGCATCATTTCGTACAGATGTCAACTGGTTGTAGAGTTTTGTTTCTAATGCAATGGCATTCATACTGTATATCTTAAGTGTGGATTCAGAGGTTAAATATGTTTTGAGGTTACTGTGATAGGCTGAATATCAATGATTAATGGTTGTCTCTTCAGTATATTTCAATTTCAAACAGCATGTTTTGAAATGGGTATAACAGGGTAAAGTTTGTGGGAAGTTTACACTATTTCCTCCGTTACACCATGAGAATATTTTAGTACCTGGACATTAAGCACAAAGAATAAATCCTTATGCACATTAGCTGATGTTCAAAAACAAATTCTACTTATTGTGCATTAACCTTCATCTAATGAGATTAATCAGAAACCCTCAGGACAGCAGATTGAAGGGGGCGACATCATTATAAGAAGGATTAAAGGAGTCTAGTTCATTACCTCAAGCACTGAGTCTGGACACTGACCGCTCAGGGATTTATCATTATTAAGGCTGATGATTTATAATGTTAAATCAGTGAGATGAATAAAATTAAAAACAACGTGTTAAAAAATTAAACACATTTAATCATGCCCCTATACTGTAAGAAGGAGCATTCGCCTTCATGTTATTACGGGTCAGCAGGGGGAAGTAAGCGCAACTCCAGCAGTGCAGCAAAGCGCAGCTGTATAGCAGACAGCACAAGATTGAGATGCCTCCTTGCGCTCAAACACAGCGGGATGCAATGCAACTTCAAATGTAGGGTTCTCAAAACGTATTTTTTACAAGTTTAAAACTAAATTGAACTTGACACAGTGTGTAAAAACTCAGTATTTAACACTTCAAAAGCGTCCGACGCATATGTACATACACGTCCTTTGAAAAGTCCTTATAAGAAGTCTTCCTCGGACAGATTGACAAATTGCAAAAGAACTGTAGCCCAATGAAAGGCTCATGTTTAATAAAATGGCAATATAACTTTATATTGCTTTCTAAAGACACTTATGTATTGGCTAAACTCGTCTGCCACAATAATGTAACATATTTTAATTATCTGAATTATTATATTTATTATGTATATAATTATTTAAGTATTTGCAATTATTTTATTTTGATAAATAAGTTCTATTTCAATTAGGAGGTTAAAAAAAAATCAAAAGACCATACAAAAAAGCATAAATATTTATACAAGTGATATCTACCAGTTTATGTAGTTTCTGAACTACCGGTTCTACTGGTTCTGTCTCAACTCAGCAACTTTTGTTATCTTGTTCTTCCCTTAATCTCCTACAGATCAATACATCAAATCTAATCAGTGTCCAGGACCTGCTATTGGCTTCCACAGGCTCTTGAGCAAATCAGCTCTCTATGGACGCCTTAAAGCCTAAAGCGAGCAGTAAGGTTGCCACACGGGCCACAGCACCCACCAGTCCCCACAAGGGCCCACCCAGGTTCAAACAGAGGTCAACACGGCAGTTCAAGAGCAAACCCCCCAAGAGAGGTGTCATTGGGTAAACTATTTTGAGTGGTTTTTATTGCTGTTGGACAGATTTAACATTGCTCAAATAGATTAAACTGTATCGATATGTCAGATAATATTGAAAAATATCCCACAATGTTGGTCAAATTATTATTGTAAATTTTGTTTTTTAGATTTGGCGAAGAAATTCCTGGAATGGAGGGCTTGGGAACAGGTGCGTACAACTTTTGAGCCAAAAACTATATTTAGTATAGACAGAGGGATACAAAAGTCCACAGTGAAAACCTGGAATTCAAATCGAATTTAAACCCATGAATAAACAGATTGTTTTATAATTTAGGGAAATTTTAAACAATTAAGCATTATGATGTAAAAAGCATAAGAAATATTTAAGATTCTCAAATATTCTCAAATAATGCCGGATAAGAGGTAATCATTAGGATCATAATTTTTTTGTTCGTGCCAGCTTGAAAGCATCTACATTAAAGTAGAAAAAGTAATTAAATTGAAAAATAGAAGAATTTTGAGACGATGTGCATATGGATTGTGTGTTCATATTGTTCTCTCTCATAGACTTTAATGTGATCTGTCCATGGGAGGCTTTTAGTCATCTGGAGTTGCATGAACTCGCCCAGTACGGCATCATATGAGGTCACTTCCTCGTTCCACACCTCCCACTACACACATCGATTGCAGATTATCTTTAAATCATCATCAGCCGATAGATGACAACATCCCACACCTTAATATGTCATTTAAATATTCATGTATAACAATGTCTTCAGTTTATCTTTGGTAGAAGTTTGGTTAGTACTCTTCAAATAATGATTCAAAATAAAGTTTCTTGTACAACTACATCTGTCGCCAATTTCAAAGAGCTAGTTCACGCAAAACTGAAAATTTTGACTTTATTAACTCACCCACATGTCGTTTCAATCCTGAATGAAAGAATAGGTTCAGAACAACATGAGGGTAAATAATGAAAGAATTTTCATTTTTGGGTAAACTATTGCTGCATAGTGCATCTACACCAGCGGTAAAGGTAACCCGGATACTTGGACTCACCAACTATCCTTTTAAATTTCCATCATTATTTCATACTTTTTGTATTGTTACTTAATTATTATGAGTATTAGCATTGTCATATTGACTTGCTTTTTTCAAGCTTTTATTTCCATGTTACACTGCAAACATTAATGTACAAAGTGTGGCAGCAGTTGAACTGTAGAATCTTTTTTTATTATGGATGTTTATGTTTTCATTTTGTCAAGCTGCCAAGTTATGTCTTGTACAAAGTTTGTTTGGGTGCTGTGGGGTCTCAGCGTCTGCTCATGGGGCGAGTACTGGGAGCAGCTCTCTGCGAATTTGGTCGGTTTATTGGCCTTATGATGCCGGAGAACTGTACAAGATTGAGTTGATATGCAAGACCTGATCTGACTCAATTCCCAGCAGAACAGAATGAGTTTGAATATTTAATAAAGCTTGATAATTTTCATACTTTTTAACAGACTGCCGAGTGGTTCCTCAACTTCTGGTCAAACGCATATTGAGACATACAGTATATTCTGTGCTAAATGCAGTCTAAAGGCCCAAATATACCTCATGCAAGTGCATCAATGCAGATGCTTTTAGCTACACAAGCTTGGTTTTGTGCCTTGCTATGAAATGCATCATTGCATTTTGAAATGTGTCAGAGAGTGCAGTTCAGAGCACAAGTACATGTTCCATTCTCAAGTGGTGCTATGGCGAACATTAGTGAACTGTCCGCTCCTACAGTACATTTTCCCTTTCAAGTCAACAACATGAATGAGCAACAGTCTGAAGAGATTATTGCTATGTTTTGGCCTTCAGACTGCAATTCATAACCCAGTTCAAGTACACGTTGCATTCTCATTTTGCCATAAGGATTGAAATAGCGGACTTTATTGTGAGCTGTCCGCTTCTTCAAGTCAACTATTGTCATGGTGGAGCAAGAGTTCAAAGAGAATATTAAGTTAAGTTAATATTAAGTCAATATAATTATAGCAACTTATCTGAATAACAACAAATCCAGTTTAATGGCACAGTCTTGAGTTACTGAAGTCTGTTTCCGCCACAGTAACATTATTTTCTGCATTCAAGCATGTATGGCCACATACTCCAGGCCACAATTCAAATAACAAGTATGTGTTGCATTCTTAAATGTTGCCACAAGGGACACTATAGTGGACATCATTCATAAACCAACACAAGTATGTGTTGCATACTTAAATGTTGCCACAAGGGACACTATAGTGGACATTATTGTGAATCTTCAGCTTTTACAGTTATGCACTTATATAGTACCTTTTTGACCTTAACAGTATTCAAAGCACTTTACACTGTGACTCATTCACACACATTTATACACTAATGGCAGTAGAGCTGACATGCAAGGCACTAGCTTGCCATTGGGAGCAACTTGGGGTTCAGTGCCTTGCCCAATAAAACTATCACTTCAGCATGTGGATCCATGTGGGCCAGGATTTGAACCACCAACCCTGTTATTAGTGGCCGACCCTCTCTACCAACCGAGCCACAGCTGCCCCTATGTTTAGATTTCTCTTTCAATTCAACTTCTGTCATGACAGAGTAACAGCCAAAGAGATTATTGCTGAGAAAGTAAGTTAAAGTCAGTATTTTTATGGCAAATTACCTGAATAATGACACATCCAGTTTAATGACACAGACGTTTGAAGGTAACTCTATCGCCCCCTTGATGCACATTGCAGCATATTCAACTGGATTATGCAATATAATGCTATTGCCAAGCACTTAAATGTGCGTATGATTGCTTGAATAGTGTATGTTTCTGGCCAGATATTAATCTATAAAGATTTGTGGTTTACACAAATGATTTGGAGTACACCAATTACTGTCCCAAAATATTTTTGGACACCATAGGCAAACAAACGATATTAGATCTATTCTCAGAACTTCACTATTCAGAGTCACTTTTGCAATTACTCATTTTTGTGGATGTATGAAGTCTTTTCATCTCAAGTTCACACAGGTGTTCTAGTAGAGTTACCACAGGTGTATATCGTCACATTAACTATGGTCAACTACACTGATCTATTGTTATAAACCTAACAAACCTTTTATTATGAATTTCTTGCTTGAAAAGTGTACTTGTTCGATCTTTATAATAAATGCCACTTGGTTTAACATTTTGTTATTAAATGCAATGACAGTCATACTTTTTGGCGTACTTGTTCAAATACTGATTGGAGCTTATTGCATGTCATACAGGACCATTCATTTGTAAAGAATATGATCTTGAACCAACTTTTCCCTGACTTGTTTCATTGGTAATATTTACCAACAATAACAACAGGCAGAAAACTTGTACTGCTATCAAGATTTGTACATGCCATTATAAAACTAAACTTCTTTTTAAGATCTCAAGATGCCCAATGCAAATGAAAACCAAGATGTCTGAGAATCATTATGGCACAGTGTTGTGTTGTTGAAAACATTTACTGATCCTTTTACTGCAGTCCATTATGAGTATACACCATTTTGCTCTCCGTTCCACTGTATCTTCTGCAGCAGACGTGCGGTTATGACCAGAGTAAGGATCTGGACTCCCAGCAGAACTATAGCCGCCATGCTAATGACTCCACCGTGGTGCTCTATCCAGTGCGAGATGCTTCCCAAACAGCCACCAAGGAAGGTGATGCTCTGGGCAGAGAACTCATCCAGCTTTAGGGCACCTTCTCCACACTGGGATTTCCACATGCTCCCATTCTCCAGGTGATCTACACAACAGGATGAGGGCACACCACAGGCCTGGACCCCTGGAGCCAAACAATTGAAATATCTGTTGACAGAAAAAGGGATATTGGAAAGGCTCAGCAATGGATTTTCCCCATGTCATCATGCTTTTGCACGCAGTTTGGATTTAAAGGAATAGTGCTCCCAAAAATAAGAAATTCAGTCATCATTTACTCAACTTCATGTCATTCAGAACCCATATTACTTTCTTTTTTCTGCTGATCACAAAAGGAAATGCTAAGCTGAATGACAGCCTCAGTCACCATTCACATTCATTGTATTGGGGGAAAAAAATATTAAAAAAGTTAAATAAGAACATGCCAGGTTGTTGTGCATGGTTGCCAGATAGATTACTCAGTTCACCATTAAATTCTATTGAATAACATATTTTTGGTCCATATTGGCTAAACGTAATTGGAAAATGAAATAAAATATATACAATTATATTCTGAAACTCATTATAAAAACACAGAAGATCAAGAAAAACAAGTAAGAGAAAAACAACACCACCATTTATGAGCTCAGAAGTTTTAGTTGGAAAGCAACGAATGCTCGAGGGGTTCTCATTTTCAAATTAGGTTATGTAATCTGCATACTTAACAGGAATTTTGGACTACTGCAGCTTTGGAACCTAAATTAAATGACTAATGATGTCAGCCCCTTTCTCTATTTCCACTTATTTTGCTTGTGCACTCACACATTGATTTCCCAATCTCTGTAGGTATCTGCCCCACAGCACTGCAGGCCCGTCTGGATCGCATCAGTGATGAACCTCAGGTCCAGATCGTCTTGGTACCGTACCATAGAGGCCAGCATTCCTGACCGTAATTACTCCACAATCTGGCCTTGAAGGCTGTACACCATGATTCCCGTCAATACCTGAACCACCACTAGCAGCAACACAGCTGTTGAGAAGGTCTGGAGAAGACACGGATTGTCCCGCAATGCCCCTACGCATCCCATCAGACCCAGTAGAGTGAGTTTAAAACCAAGGAACATGAAGAGCAGTATGGGATCTGTCCCAATACCGCTGATTGCTGGATGGCAGAGGCAGGCTAAATACATACAAATTGTGCCATTGTGATTCAATGTGCTGAGTAACATCATTTTGCCCACATTGTCCGATATTAAAATCAGTGCGAGTATTGTCGATATGGCTTCGAGATATGAAAATAAATACTTCCGTCCAGCTGTTGTTAAATTTAAATGTATATTTAGTTTCTTTTTGCCGGAGCACCACATGAGTCTTCTCCTCCCATCTACCAGTGATGCTTGATTCAACTTCTCACGTCTTCTACCTGCACAGATATCAACAGCACAACTGGGTTGTAGGTTGCCAGGTTGAGGTCACAAATATGTTGAAATTTGTATGATGGGTTGATTGTGTGAGTAGGATGTGGTTAATGGACAAAAATCTTTGTGTGCGGATCGGTGAATTAAACCGTTTTTGACCTCAACCCAATATAAGAAACACATTTGCATGACCTTACATTATGTCTGCTTTATAAGCATAAACGATGTAAGATCGTGCATGTTAACTTGCTCTTTGTGAATTCACTAAACAGTTGTGGCACTTTGTATGTGGTATTTCAGTGCCTAAACCTTTCTTATTTACTAAGAACATGCAATCCATTTTAACCAGATGCTGTATATGCTGGTATTGCACTGCATTAAGCACAATTAAATTCAGCCCTTGTCATTATTTTCAGTGCAAATACATCTCCTTTCTATGTTAATTGAATATAATATACTTTAGATTGTGCTTTATTCACAATAGTCAGTGCAGTTTGCCTGGCGCAATAGTGATTGCGCTTTTACCACCCACAGAAACAGGCGGTAAATGCTATTTTGCTTGAAAATAGACATTTGCGCCCATTCTCTAGCAGCCAATGATGATAAAATAATAAAGAGCGTTAAAACCAGGATATATCCAAAATGTGGTGTAACTGAGTGCATTTTAAGCATTTTAAAGACATTTTAAAGTCTGCTGCACCCCTCCACAACCTAACGCACTAAATCGGCCTGCAAGATAGGGAATTGTGGCTTGCAACTTGGGTTCAGAACTCATTTGCTGGTGTGTTTGCACTGTTACTGGATTTGCATAATCCTTTGGTGAATCAGGAGCTGAAACAAAAAACACCCCCATCTCCCATTGGTTGTACTAATATTCCCACCCCAAAACTCACATCGTTGGTCAAGCCAATGGTAATTACAATCAACAGACTGAAATTTAGCCACTAGAAATTATTCATTTAAGGGAAGAAAATACTAAAGAAATAACATTACATTTGATATAAGAGGCCTTTTTTTCTCCATTGTGGAAGCTAGTCCATTGATCCCAGAAAAAGAGAAATCTTCTAAAAGATGAAAAGCCTAAAAGCCCCATGTCTCCCAAACAACGGGACTAGACTCTGTATGTCCTCTAGGCTTCCAAGGATGTTGGTCGGTTGAGAGGTCGAGAAGACAAAACGAGGGAGTCATACACAAAGAGAGTGGGCTGTGGTATGGCATACCAGCATCATGTGATAGTCACAGTTCTGAGGATTAGCGGGTCAGTGTTTGAACTCTTTCTGCTGGGTGTCTACTTGCCCCAAGGACTAAAACAGTCCTCAGACAGAAGCAATGGCAAGATACCAATAACTGCTCCACAATGGTTAACCAAACTCAATAAAGCCATCCTGCTGAGTTTACTCAAGCTGATTACAGAAAACATTATAATTGTTTCCTAACAGGTTTTGGGGAAAATCAACCAATGAATGACAACATACAGTTGTCTCTGCATTGTATAGCTGTAAAAGGTGAAAGTATTTTTACATTGAATACACTACACACCATCTGACAAAGAGCTAAATTATTTTTTTTATATATTTTACTACATAAATTGTAACATTGGGAACAAATGTCTTCCTTAAGATTAGTATTACAGTTGAATCTCAAACATAAAATGCTATCCATAAATGTTTTCATTGGCTTTTGCATAAATGGCAGTAAAATCAACTGTTCACGGAAAGGGAAAACAATTGCAGTCTACTGGAATTAAGCTGAACATAAAATGAGCATGATGTATGTGTAAAATCAACACACCATTAGTTTTCCTGTGGTTACTTGACCAGATGTGCTCACAACAAGAACTTCTCCAGGCTGACCTTGGCTTCAAGTCTCCACTGAGCTCCTTTTTGAAGGGGAGATCTCTGCACAGGAGGTATTCAAGGAATGAGATGAGCAGATTTTCCCTCTCACAGCTCCATCAACAGACAAATTACCACCTCACACAACAAAAAATATTCCAAAAATATTATTCATAGAGACCCAGCCTCACAGCTGTCTATGCAAACTCTGTATAACTGTGCAGCCTCTTCGTACTGCGTATCTAAATGAGGTTTACCAGAGATTAATAAGCAGAGACGGGCCACTGTTATTAAAGTGAATGGGAGAAATTGGAAAGCTCAACCAGGGAGCTCTGAGCACCCAACGGTCAACAGATGTAGAAAGCAAGTCCTGCCTTACAGTTAAAAGAGCCAATCAACTTTTAGATACAGACATCACCTGTCAATCAGTTCTAGAACGCGCATGCGCATTAGTGATACTAGCTGGGCAAATTGTGTGTTTTAGTGTAATATGAGGTAAAGAATCACAATTTATGATTCCAGTATTGTCAGAGTTTATGCTGATTTGAAATATGTTCTTTGATCGTAATCATGACCAACCTTTTTGTAAGATTTCGGTCTTTCTCCATTCAAGTAGATAGGAGCTGCACTGGCATGACTGGCATGACCAGAGAGCATTCAAAAATGGCCGACAGTGGACTGACTTGCTAGAAAGTCTTTGGGCTTGAATCTCTATTCACTCCAAAAAATAAATAAAAATAAAATAGCTCTTTGACTGCACTTGATTCAGTCGTGGACAGTGGATCCACATGTTTGAAATTAGTTTTCTTAACTTAAAATTATTATGTAATCTCAATACAAACACTTTGTGTTGAAATAACCTAGTTGAATTGGGTAAACCCATCAAAATTAGATGCATTAATGTAACTCAAATAAATCTATTTTATTTCTTAATGAACTAATTAATGAATGGAAATGTTAGAATGCTAAATCTAGGCTGGTTGGCAGGATTCACATAGTCCCAACTAAATGGATTAAGGAAACTTTCATTTCACAAAAGTAAATGGATAGAATGCAATGAAACCAAGCTGTGACAAAATGCTCTAGAACTGTAAATGGTCTGCCCTTATATAGCACCTTAGAGGTTACCAAAGCACTTTACACTGTGTCCCATTCACCCATTCACACACACACACACACACACCAATGACAGCAGAGCTGCCATGCAATGTGCTAGCCTGCCATTGGGAGCAACTTGGGGTTCAGTGTCTTGCCCAAGGACATTTCAGCACATGGAGTCGTGTGAGCCAGGAATCAATTCGCCAACCCTGCAATTAGTGGACAACCCGCTCTACCATCTCAGCCACAGCCGCCCCAGTTGTGTTGGTTTATGTCATTTTAATTAAATTAATTGAACAAGCAGCAAAAATCAAAATTTTGCACCACCAACCTTTTCTTTAAAAAATGTAAAAATCTAGTTCTAATTCAAATTTCTAGTGAAATATGCATCTAGTAAAAAAAAAATGTCTAGTGATAAATGTAGAAAACATTATGAGAGTGTTATAAAACAAACATTACATGTTACAGCACAACATCTACTGTAGGGAAAATGATGGGGTGGTCTGATGGATTCCATACCTCTCCTCAAAATCTTCAGACATTTTCGCCCTCTATACACCTCTCAAGGCAAATTGATCATGTCTCTGACAGAATAACTGTTAGTCTGGTATTTTTGTGGAAATCTATTTCTTTCTCAATGTTTTTATGTTGATAAATGAATTCCACCTGTGAAATATGGCAACGGGATGAAAATTGTGTGCCAATCTGAACAAGTCAACCAAGATTCTCTGATGCAGCAGTAAATTTATATCTCATAGCAAAGAAACGCATCACTTCAGTCCTACAGTTGGAAATTAAGAATGCTTGATATCTATTTAGTAATATAGTGTTCCTGGGGGATGTTATAAACCTTTAGAAACTAAATGAGACATTCTTTATGAATCCAGTCATAATAAAGATGTACATAACAAATTAAATATAGCTTTGTTGACATACACTAAAGGTAATTATTTTTCCAAGCCTTCTTCTCATGAAGATTCCCTAAGAATTCAAGACTATGGAAAATCTTTCCTCTCGTCATGTCACTTTCTGGCACAAAATTATATTGTTTGCTTCTCTGCTTTTTACACTGACTTAAAGCTATCTGCTGTCTTATAAAATACTCTCTAATTGATGCAAAAATCTTTCCAAAATATTTTTGAAAAGACAATTTTTTGGATTTAAGGGTGATGTAATCGAAGATGATTACTGCAGAATCACATGCTTAAAAAACAGAAAGTTACGAAACCACCTGCCACATCCACTTACATTCATCTAGAATGAAAAACACATAATCTTTAGCTACTTGAACTGGTTATCGTCACCACTAATAGGAATGGATGACTCATGATGGGACGTTCCACGCTGTTACATTGAAAGTAGCATGTCAAAAGGTCAATGGATGAAATGCCCAATAATGGCTTCATGCCATATTATTTACAGTCAATATTCTTGTGATTTGTGCCAAAACACAATTTTCTGTAAAAAAATAAAAAATAAATCACTGATCAGTTGATCTATTGATGTTGATGAGGCCAACTATACCGGATCTTACATAGTTGGCTAAGAGAAACTTAACTTTGTTTGAACCATGTGGTCAAAGAAATGTCACGATGTCACTCCATTAAATAGGCTGTTAGAAAGATCAAACAGAAGAAATAACAGAAAAGAAAGTGTGACAAAAAGACATAAAATGTAAAAAAGTATTTTAGAGAAAAATCTTCATAGACAGTGAAAGCCTGATATTTAAATTTCATTCAAAGCAAAATTTAGATTTAACTGCAAATTAATTTCAACTCTATATAACCTATGAAAATGTACAATGTAGCGGTGATGAATAATAACAAGCAAAAAACAAACATTCTAAACATTTCTATATAATTATACAATTTAGGGATGCACTAATGCAAAAGTTGTGCGCCGATACTGAAATCGGATTATTTAGAACAATACCTGATGATACCGATACCAATAGTTTGTGGTTCTGTCAGACCTGTTTTTCCTCCCCCTTTTGACAGGAATTTGTCGACCCTGATAAACAGCTGTTTTTTAACCAATCGGCCGATGTCAGGGGCATGGGTTGCTCAGCGAGTAAAGACGCTGACTACCACCCCTGGAGTTCACGAGTTTGAATCCCAAGGCATGCTGAGTGACTCCAGCCAGATCTCCTAAGCAACCAAAATGGCCCAGTTGCTAGTGAGGGTAGAGTCAAATGGGGTAACCTCCTCTTGGTCACTATAATGTGGTTTGCTCTCAGTGGGGTGCGTGGTGAGTTGTGCGTGGATGCCGCTATGGGTGGCGTGAAGCCTCCACACGCACTAAGTCTCCACTGTAACACGCTCAACAAGCCATGTGATAAGATGCGCGGGTTGATGGTTTTAGATGCGGAGGCAACTGAGATTTGTCCTCCGCCACCAGAATTGAGTTACTATGCCACCATGAGGACTTAGAGTTCATTGGGAATTGGGCATTCCATCAAGGGGTTAAAAAACAACAACAATCGTTCTGATATCCGATAATGCAGATAATTGCAGTTATCGGCTGATGGTGACGTTCGGACGATAAATAGTTGCATATCTATACAATTAATATGAAATCTATTATTTTATATATATGTATCCAGAATGATGCCTTCACACCTCTATGCTACATTCATGGTCCCTGAATGTCCCCGTTTTGAGAGAATCTTGTAGAACTGACATAATTCAATGTCACATTGCAGAAAAATATAACAGTAGACTGGCACAAGAGTTGGAAAAACAAAGCGAGTGGGCCAGATATTTCTTTCTGGCATCCAAGACTCGGTGGCGTCATTCTTTCCACAGGCCCACGCTGGCCTGCTCTGCAGATTGCTGTGCACTGGATCAAAGCATATGGCTGAAGCCAGTTGAGGAGGATGGGACCCAAGCCCAGATTTAGGATCCAGAGTTTCGATTGAGTCAGAGGTGGAATATCAGCCAGACTCCTGATTTGCTACCAAGGCCTTAGCTCAGCTTGGCATTCTCTGTTTTCACCCCAATTGTTCTTTATATTTGTGCAGCATTCAACGCTTGCCGGACAACAGATTTGACTTAAACCGCAGGTTCTCTGTTCTCTAGTGTTTATGGATATCAGTGTTTGAAGACATAGCTTGAAAGATGTTCCGGCACTGCTCAAAAAACAGAGATCTCCCTTAAAATAGAATAAACATGAATCTTTTGCTTTCTTTCCTATTCCCATCTGTGTTTCCTCTGTGGCTTTACTGTCAGACATCATCTTCACTACATGTGTGGATGTTGCATCCCAGAGATATGCTGATTCTTTTTGCCCAGACAGATTGAGACCTCTGGGAGGGATTTAGAACCGAAATGCGCACCATGTTGCATAAGTGCTTAACATTTATGGGGGAATCTCAAGAAAAACATCATCACATTCACCCCAAATAAAAAAAAAGAAAAAGGTAGTTTTTGCTAAAGAGAGTATCTTTGCATTTTTACATTATTTTCATAACAGTTAATCAGTTTCTTTTTAAAATCATAACAATAATATCAATAAGGGTATAGTTTTAAAAAGGGCAAGGGTAAAAGGGTACCCTTATTAAAGGGTATAAAAAAGGGTATACAAAAATGTATCTCTTCAAAAGACACTAATCTCTCCTGCATCCTCACTTCTTCTAATTGGATTATCCGTTTCTGTTTGATTACAGAAGATCTCTTTTCAACAGCAGTGGAAATGAAACTCTACCTCTCACATTACGGTTTATAAATATTTCAGTTATGACCTTGGACAAACCCAGCAGTTTGTGCAAGCCTGTATGCTCAATTTCAGCATAAATCATTGTGTTTTTAGATATCTCTTGATTCAATTGAGTAATGCCCTTGCTGACAAAACCAGCAGAAACTAACAGCTAAAACCAGACTTAAATTGTTAACTGGTCTTAGCTGCTCTCCCAGTCTGGTAAGGCTAGTCTGTTGTCTGGTTTAGAGGGTACCAGGTGGGCACCAGCTTGGCTAGGCTGGTTTAAGATTGTTTTTCAGCAGGGGTATGCACAGCAGCAAGGCTCACTACATGCACAAGACTAGTAGTCTCCTGTCCATCCTTTGGCCAAATGATTTTATTTTATTGTTTGGCAGGAAAACCTGACAGCACCATTTAACTTTAGTTCAGTCTCTTTCTTATTAGTTATTGTAGTGGGACTTGTGGTTTCGGTTATGACAGCAGAATCTGTTCTGCATCATAAATCCTTTGCTTTTTTTCTGGTCCATGTGTAGCAAAGTACATTTGTCCATAATACGTCATCTCTGCCAGCCAGAATGACATAATCTGCTGTTCTGTGCATATTTCTCCATAGTGATGCATACCAATAAAAAGGAGATAGTATTAATGTATTTAAATATTGTTAGTAGTGCTTGTCAAGGCAAGCGTTGCTGTTATTATTGCTCATACTTCTTGTTTTTCCAGCCAAAACCTGAATGACAAAAAACAAAATCACCAGAATATCACCATAATGTAAACAATTAACAAAACCCTACCAACCACACAGCACACCCTAGCAACTGCATAACAACACGCTAAAAACAACCAAAGTCCTTTTCAAGGCAAGTCGGTCTACTTGGCGGCCATCTTTACCAACGCAGCTATTTTCTATGGATACAAACCAAATAAAAGTACAGCTTCTATCTACTTGAATGGGGAAAAAACTCAATCTCCAAAATGGTTAGTCAAGATTACAATCAAAGAACATATTTTAAAACAGCAGTTAAGTTTGACAGCAATGGTATCACTTATTGAGCTTTTTTAGCTCAGATAAAAAATAAACTATTATTAGGCCGGTCCATTTAAAGCGCATGTGCGTTTCCAAGTTGACAGACAGGTGATGCCTATATCTGAAAAGTGTTTTGCTTTTTTACCTGTAATGTGGGACTTCTTTTACTACATCTTCTATATTGGATGTTCCAAAAACCACTAAAAGCACTTAGTACACCCTGACAACCGCATTGCAATGCCCTGGCAACCTCCCATAACACACAAGCATCATAGAGGGGAGTTTTGCAAAAATAAAAAAATGCATGCTTTCAGTTGTTTTTAGGTAAATCCTGGTAGTTAATAAAATGGGTTTGAGTCTGGTTTGGATCTTTGACAATTTGTCAGGCCTTAAAGTTCTCACAAATACTAAATATGCACAATATTTCATCAATGTTGGAACATACAGCAATTTTGTTTTTTGGATTGTAGCCCATGGTCTGTTACGTTAAAACAAAACACATTTGGTCACACTGATGTATGCATATTTTTAACTAAAATGGAAAGACGCAAAGCCTGGCTGTGATTTGTTTCAAATGCTGAATTACATAATGTCTTCATGACTCTGGGGAATTGCCTTGGCCAGAAAAGTTTCTATGCCCTCAGAACATGGAGTTTATGTAATAAAAGCTCAAAAGTTCAATTAGAAACATTCACATTTTCACAAGAGTCCACAAAATATGATCTAAAGCTTCATAATCTTTTTTAGCTTCTCCTTTGAAAACAGTTAAGTAATATCACATGCATTCACTACTCTATGATGTCAAGCTATCTTAGTTTAGGGAAAACAGTGCACTCATATTAAGTAATAACCACATTGGGCAAAAACATAACTAGTTCTGTAAATCGATATGGATGAAAAGGTGATTGCTTTACTATCTAGAGGTCTTTATTTAATTATAAACAGACAGTGCTTGTCCATGCACATGTCGCTGCTACAATGGAACTTTGTTGTAGGTGGTTGCCATGGCATTGCTATTCATGTGCTAATCGGAATTGCTGTATAAGGGGTTTTTAGAATTTTGCTTTGCTGTTGCATGGATGTTCTGGGTTATTGCTAGGACATTGCTACATGGTTGGAGTAGTGGTGGCATAGTGGGCTAAAGCACTGAACTGGTAAGCAGAAGGTTGTTGGTTTGATCCCCACAGTCACCACCATTGTGTCCTTGAGCAAGGCACTTAACTCCAGGTTGCTCTGGGGGGATTGTCCCTGTAATAAGGGCTCTGTAAGTTGCTTTGGATAAAAGCTTCTGCCAAATGCATGAATGTAAATGTACCTACTAGTCAGTGTAAAAGGAGTACACCAAGAGTACACCAACACATGCCATTGCAAGTACCAATAACAAGGCTGTTGTGTTGGATTTGACTGATTATTCATAAGTAAAACTATGCAAAAAATGTTTATTGTATGATTAAGTGGACAAACCCTCAATAAGGATAACCAAAAATCATAGACAAAATATTCACCATAATCCTTACAATGTATTCATCTGCTACCTTGAAGCACGTTGTCCTCCCATGCATAATTCTTCTCTGGGATTGATTATACTGCAATATTTCATGCTTCCATTTTACAGCCTGCAAAGGTGTAATAATTTACAGAATATGGGAGAATGCAGATTCAGATAGTCTGTTGCTGCATACTCCATCTCTGACTGTTAAATCCAGATGTTGAGCAGATGGTTACATGGTGGGGTTAGAATGCTGTGACATCAAACTATTCTTCACTGGAAAATGATGCAACTGGAATAATAGTGATAACTGCTCACCCCTCTTCGACTGGAGTTGAGGGAAGTCGTTGGTGGTTTGCTTTGCCAGTGTCTGGCCAGAGCAGAGGGCTTTGAAAAACATATCGCAAGATCCCTGCATTCAGTTGTGCTCTGTCCAACTGTCTTTGAGCTTATATGGAAGGTGGCTGTGAATTTAATTGTCTGGACTAAGGTTAGGATTTACATTTATGTAAATGCAATGTGGCAGATGCTTTTATCCAAAGCGATTTTCAGTGCACTTATTACAGGGACAATTCCCCTGGAACAACCTGGAGTTAAGTGCCTTGGGGATCAAACCAGCAACCTTCTGATTACCAGTTATGTGCTTTAGCCCACTACGCTACTACCACTCCAGGGTTAGAGTTAGCTTTAGGGGAAGGGTTCAGGTTTGGGGTAGGGAAAGTGTACGGTTTATTTGGGACTCCAAACGCCCTGCAATTAAAACTGGCATCCATGGAAGAAGAAAATATGGACCTTAAAGCCAATGTGGAAGACTTGGTATCCCGCTCAAAACGTCAGAACCTTCGATTGGTAGGATTGCCTGAGGGCAATGCTAGGGAGTTCATGCATAACTCCATAAATGAATCGATGACTCCCTCTCTGAATGACCCAAGTTGGATCATGCACATCTCAGCCTGAACCCCAAACCCTCGCCTGAGGATAATCAGTGACCACTTACCGTCAGATTTCATTGATAGATTGTGAAGTAGATGGTTTTGAAACAGGCTAAAACGCACAAGGATATTTCCAACAATGGTCATTAAATCAAGTTGTACGAGGACTACAGCACAGCATTAGCAACAAGTGAGGTGTGTGTTTTGGCATGCTATACCCTGCTCAACTTTGAGTCAGCTACTGTCAGAACTTTCCTAAGGAAACAGATTGACGTTGCTAACTTAATTATTGGGATGGCTGTTGCTCAGGTTGTAGAGTGGGTTGTCCACTAATCACAGGGTTGGTGGTTCGATTCCTGGCCCACAAGACTCAACAGGCCAAAGTGTCCTTGGGCAAGAGGTTGCACTATCTTTGTGGTGTAATTCTCTGAATATCAATTGGCGCATTATAGAAGCAAACTCTTGTACATTGTCCTCTCAACCTGCATTCGTTTTTGCTTCCTGTTCAACATGTCCATCCAAGTACACTAATAACCCTATTGTGCTTTCCTCATTATAGATCTGTAAAAAGTTTTTGCAGCATTTTGAATTAAATTCATTGTTGGCCCATAAACCTATCTGTGGTAACCACTTATATTTATCACCCACTATGGATTCAACTTTTATACAGTGGGGGGAGCAGGGCTTGGTGTCCTTCCATTATTTGTTTTCTAACAACACAGAACATTTAATGACTTGGTAACCAAGTTCAATGTGTCTAAATCTCGCTTATTCAGATATTTTCTACTACGTAACTTCACGAGAACTCACATCACCTCTTTTCCTCATCAGCCAAAGAAAACATTGATAGAGGACGTAATGTCAATTCCAAGATCTCTTTGTTGTATCTCTTCAATATATATGCTTTTACATTCCGCACAACTACCCTCTCTTTCCCCGCTTAAGGAAGCCTGGGAAAAGGAGTTAGGAGCTTACATTAAGGAGGAATTGTGGGAGAATAACCTAGCTAAGTCCAATTTAAAGTGGCTCATAGGATTCATTATACCAAGGTCAAATTGAGGAAACTGTCACTAGTACTGTAGATGATGACATTTTTACCAGATGCTCACAATACCCAGTGGATCACACACATATGTTCTATACATGTTCTAAATTGCATCCATTTTGGCCATCCTTCTTCAGCATGCTCTCAAAGGCTCTCAAAATCTCTCTGAGCCCTTCTCCATTGGTCGCAATTTTTGAAGCATCTCCTGTGGAAAGATTCTGCACCAGGAGCCAGTCCGAAATTATTGCTTTTGCTTCCCTTATAGCCAGAAGGTGCATATTGCTGCATTGGAAATCTGCAACCCCCCCTGACATTACTACCTTATGGTTGAAGGACTTAATGTTTTTTCTTCACTTGGATAAAATTAAGTATACCATAAGAGATTATGTCAACTCTTTTTTTATAAAACCTGGAATCCTTTCCTTGCCTATGTCGATACACTGACATCATTAATTCTCTTTAAATGCAAATGTACCTGCAGATCTTTTGTTGGGGTGGGAGGGGGGCACAGGGTTGTTCTGTTTGTATAGTTCAAGTCAAGTCAAGTCAATTGGTTTTTATTGTTGTTTCAACCATATACAGTTAGTACAGTACACAGTGAAATGAGACAACGTTCCTCCAGGACCATGGTGCTACATAAAACAACATAGTGCAAACACAGGACCAACCTATATAAAGTGCACGTGCAAACGTGTGCAAAAAGTACGGGACAGTACAATAAATTACTAACAGTGAACAGGACAATAGACACAGTAAAAGACAGAGCAGCGCCGACCAATACACAGTAGTGCAAAAGATGACAAAAGAAAACATAACATACTATGGGATAGTGTTTTATGCACATAGCAGTTATTGAGGTAGCAGACAGTTATAACATGACAGTAATTAAAGTGCAACTCAGGACATGTGTGTGTGTGTGTCAGTCCAGTCTCTGAGTATTGAGGAGTCTGATGGTTTGGGGGAAGAAGCTGTTACACAGTCTGTTTGTGAGGGCACGAATGCTTCAGTACCTCTTGCCAGACAGCAGGAGGGTGAAGAGTGTGTGGGGTCGTCCACAATGCTGGTTGCTGTAGCAGTGTTTTTTGTAAATGTCTTTGATGGAGGGAATAGAGACCCCGATGATTTCCTCACTATCCTCTGCAGGGCTTTGCGGTCCGAAACTGTGCAAGTCCCAAACCAAATAGTGATGCAGCTGCTCAGGATAGTAGTCCAAGAGTCCCTCTATTGAATGAAGTGAGGATGGGGGGGGGGGGGAGATGTGCTTTCCTCAGCCTTCGAAGAAAGTAGAGACACTGCTGGGCTTTCTTTGTAATAGAGCTGGTGTTGAGGGACCAGGTGAGGTTCTCCGCCAGGTGAACACCAAGGAATTTGGTGCTCTTGACGATCTCCACAGAGGAGCCATCGATGTTCAGCGGAGAGCGGTCACTCTGGGCTCTCCTAAAGTCAAGAACCATCTCTTTTGTTTTGTCCACATTCAGAGACAGATTGTTGGCTCTACACCAGTCCGTTAGCCCCTGCACCTCCTCTCTGTATGCTGACTCGTCGTTCTTGCTAATGAGACCACGGTCGTGTCATCGGCGAACTTGATGATGTGGTTTGAGCTGTGCATTGCTGCACAGTCATGTGTAGCACAGTTGTAAATTTGTTAACACATATATGTAAAACTAGAAAATTGGCAGATTGTTATGTCAGAAATGTGCTATGTATCATATCATTTTGAAATCTGCTTAATAAAAACTATTCTAAAAACTAAGGGGGAAAAAAGTATTTCGTCATACTGATAGTTACCTTCTAGACACGACCGTAGAAGGCTGTGCTACCTGCTCTAGTTGGTTTGGAGAGGCGCGTTGCCTGTACAGCTGGAGTTGTACTAACTGCCCCCCACTGCCACATATTCACAAAAACATCAGTGTGTTGCATCAAGCATGAATTGCTCCAATGTTAGGAACATTCCTTTTCACAGGATTTACATTCAGGTATGGGTCGGAGGCATGATTAATTGTGGCTTTTTTTCATATACTGTAATTGACACGTTAAATCATCAGCCCTAATTGTATTAGTACACCTCAATCAAATCTGTAGCACAAACAGTAACTGGATAAGTACTGTACTTAGGGTTAAGGCTATAAAACAAACCCCAAACCCTAAATTTGAGCAATTTGTGTTCGTTGTTCATCTCTGGTGAGGGGGAGGGAACAGGTTGAGGGAAGGCTTGAGGGAAGGCTTTAGTATCATGGTATATTGATAAAAGACAGCAACCGCAGTTGTTCCCTCAGTTTAGCCGCAAAGAGGGATTATTTCATGCAGGGAAACCACTAACCACAGGAACAAACACTCACCGCAGGTATTTACTTTGGCCTAAAACACATATATTCTCCACTATGGATCAACACATGATGTGACCTTTTACAGTTCTAGTCAGGTCTTGTTTGGAGCTTTTGTGGACACTGTGCATGCATTTTTTGCAAAAGTTTACTATTTACCCTGCGCTCTGTAAATGTGCAGGCAACTATTCTGTATTAAATAACTCTCAAAGGAGCACACAATCTGTTAACCAGAGGCAATGAAGCCCAACATCAGATTTTCTTTAACTGATTTCAGCTTTGAAGGGTTTAAATCATGTGTGACGCATACGACAGGACTCGTGAACTTATATAAAGCCAGAAATAACTGTTAAAGTGAGTCTCGTCTGTACAACTCTGACTGGACGCTGTAGCTCTACAACCAATTTGAATGACATCATTGTTGTTCTCCTGTGAAAGATGAAGATGAGGAGCGCTCTGAACCTGCTGTCTCTGGTGTGTCTGTGCTGCTGCTCAGCAGAAATGGAAACAGGACACGTCTGAATGGGACCACAGAGGTAAAAACACTTCCACTTTAGTGTTTTTCACCAGTGACTAATGCAGGAGAGTAAAAGAGGACAGAATTTGTATTTTTAAGTGAAATATCCCTTAAGTTATCACTCAGTAGGGGCTGGCTAATTTGTTTGTTTGTACATATTGATAAACTTATATTTCCTATACATTAATGGTGATTCTTTTTTAATTTTTCTTTATTTTTTGTCATGTTGGATCATTATATTTACAACTTTGGTAAAATTTTAGTTTAACAGTACTTTTATAGAATTTGTGCCTATATTACTTACTCTTTTTTAACTCATTTAATGCGATTCCATTCTTGTATAAGTGCCTATTGCTATTTTACAAAATATGCAGATTACAATGGGACACTCTAGAAAGTAAGAGAAAGTAAAAAACTCTTACAGTTTTTCTCCATTGGTTTGGCTCATTTCTTGAAACAGAAATTACATTCTCAAACCTCTAAGATCATTTGGCAAAACAGTCTTACAGTTCAGCACAACACTATAGCTCACTTGCAAAAGCTCATATCTCTCCCAAAACTGTTCACTCATGCTTCAAAACTAAATTTCCTTCTCATTTAAATAATCAGTGCCCCCAAAATGCTTTGTCCCTTTGGCATTGTGTAAGCACTGCAAGTCAAAAAGTTTAGATGTTTTGTCACTATGGCAGAGGACCATTGAAATATCCCTCATGTCCACCTTTCAGTCTTAGCCCAGTCCTTCATTGACAATGGTTACTGTACTTTTTTTTGTCTAGCTAACAGAACACAATTGTGTATAAAACTGAAAAAAAGAAATAGGATTTTAGGTTAAGAGTAGCCTCCAAAGTTTGACATCACACATTGCACTCATACTGCCAAGGAAATTGTAACCATTATCATTCACACACATAAAGTAACTTCCATACATCAGAGTAAAAAGAAAATGTATACAGCATAATATACTGTAATATAAACACACAAACAAAAAAACAATGAAAATTATATGCAGCCTACAGTGCTTGGTCATCTGAGATGTGAAACTCCTCCTTCGTTAGTCAAGTTCTAGTTTCACCTGTCTGTCAATTGCTATAATACATTTATCAAATGTTCCAAGGGATTCATATATGGTATTATGTTCTTGACTAATTTTGACAATTGAACAGACTATTGTGCATGTGATGACTTATACAATGAAATGACGCTGACACGTTTTGGAGCGAACAACCATTAGACTGAGACTCAACAATCAGTTTAGATCAACAAGATCTATTCACTTGGAAACTGCGCTAAATGTAGGCTACCTGTACTTAATCATTTGCAAAGATGTACTGAGACATTGAGACATGTACTTAGACGTTTGCAGTTTGATGAAATGAATGAGAAATTCAATTCTGTTGTGAACAATTGCCAAGTGGTTTGGAGGTTTGTCCATGTTGTTTTGAGAATGTAATTTATGTTTCAAGAAATGAGACAAACCAATGGAGAAAAACTGTAAGCGAGAAATCCCACGTTTTATAATTACTTGCCTGAAGGTGCAGTTAGTTGTTAGAATTTGAATGAGAATTAAAACAATAATTTCTAGAACGTACTGTAATTGCTGAAAGCCTACCTGTTAATGACTGAAATTATATAAAATCTAGAGCAAGAGAAAGATTTATTCAAAGAACAATGTAAACTTAAATAATAATAATAATAATAATAATAAAAAAAAACGTTTTCAAAGACATGTACTTGTCAGCTAAAGGTTGTTATCCTTCTATGAATAAAGATCTTCAGGACAAATGGTCAACATGTGGTAAAAATATAATAAAAATAACTAGATAGGTAAACTCTGATGTTGGCTTGGCAAAGCCTTGTCTGGAAGTTTAACTAGTTTTATAATTTTTTAATTTTGATGAATATACATTACATTAAAATAAAACATACAGCCAGCTAGCTGGATAGTCAGATAAACTGTTGATAGACAGACAGACGGACAGATATGCAGGCAGGCAGACAGAAAGCTAGACAGACAGACAGAGAGATAAATAGATAGACAGACAGACAGACAGACAGATATGCAGACAGACAGACCGATAGACAGACCGATAGATAGATAGATAGATTGGATGGATGGATGGATGTTAGTGTTAGAAATGTTGGTCTCAGTTTAAGGATTTTGAAGAATCCATAAACAATGTTTGCAGAATAACAGTGTGAACATGAAGCATCTTTGCATGATTTTTCTTATGACCAAAAGCTCAATATGATGTTTTTTCACTTGTCACAGAAAAACCAAATGGCAAGAGCTGTTCAAATCTGACTCAAGTATTGGACAACTGGAAATATGCCATCATGTACCAGGTGAAGGATATGCTGGTCAACGATCATGCATCTGTCTTACCTGAATATGTCAGGTGGGTTGATGTTTCATAATCTGTTGTTCTACAGTGTTCTACCCTTGGGTTTCATAAATGTTGAAAAAGAGGTGTATTTCAGAAAGCAACAATGCTAGAAATCAAGCAAGATGCATCTGCGTTCAAGTACTTTCTTAGAGTATGTTTTGAACTTAACTTTAAAGTAGTGATGCTTCTAGTTTTTTACATAGACGTAGTTGTTTACCAGTTCTCAGCTTTTGCAATAACAAGCTACTTTTGCCAACAAGATTAGCGATGTAACGTGACAAAACGCTACATTGAGAAATATTTTGTATGCAACTTTGCGGCAGCGCAAGCTGCAGTAATAATCAAATGCACCCAGCTCTACTAATCTTGTTTGTAGTGGAATCGGTTTGCATGAACGGTTGGTGTGAACCATCCGGTTCAAAGCAAACTAACAAACAATTCAACTTTTCATTCTGGTGAATCAATTGGATTGAACGGCTCCGTAAATGGACCAATTCGTAGCAAACGATTCAGCGATTCATTTAATCGGTTCTTTCAAACGGTTCATTAAATTGAGCCATGCCACAAAACCATTAACCTATTAATTTGAGTAACTAACAACCCAATGAGGTATTCTACATCTTCGTTTTTGTAGTTAGCCTAAAATGCTAAAGAATTTTGACTGTTTTATTATACAGTGTGTATTCAGCTGTTCTTTGTTTTGTGCCAGATAGCCTAAATAGTGCTGCTTTAAGTAGCTGCAAAATAGTTAGTTACTCTTTGTTAGAAGTTTGGTCTAAATGGATTTTCTGTTGTTAGAGCTACTTTAAATTATGAGTAGCTAAATGCTTGGGAAGATACAGATTCAAAGTAGTTTGACCAGCACTGGGCACACCAGCACTGTAGTCCACTCCAGCAGGCTGAGGCCATCTGGCCATATTTTCTGTTAATTTTTTCCTTTTGTTTTTTGTTGTGACTTGAGCTAATGGGGAAATTTAGGATCATATGGCAAAAGCGGAAATTGTTATGAATTCAAAAATGCTTTGATTGTATTGAATCACCGAATCTGCACAATATGCACTCTTCTAAGTGCAGGAAAATTGATCCTGAGCCTAAAATCTGTGGAGCAGAGTCTTGGACCATTTATCATGTATGAAAAACTTGCTGTGCATAATTAAAACATCATTTCTGTTGGAACTAGTAAAGCTGAAACATATCAGCTTACTGTTATTACCTGGCTCATCTCTGCACCAATAAAATGTGTAATTCGTTTAATGAAATCCATGTTGTCTAATCCAGATACTGGAAATACAATCTTAGAAACAGGATATATAGGATTTTTTTCAATTGGGTGTGCTATTATATTTCTAAGCGATCATCATCACACTTGTGTTTCTCACCTGTTGGATGATACAACTGGCAAAAAAACAAAAAAATATATATGTAAAATGTGTACTGAATATTGTATTATGCACAGGATCCAGTCCCTTTCAGATGCAGTCGGAGACCTCTATAAGCAGTTTGACACTCTGAAGGAGAACTTGGGGAAGTTAACCAGTAAGTTTGACAAAGTGGAAAGCTTTGTGGATGACGTCCAATCAGGAAAACTTCCCAAGCCTAAGCTGTGGATGCCCCCGAGGCTTCCCATCAACAGAGTCCGACATCAGCTACCCATGAAAAGCCCTGCTAAAGTCACAAGCAAAGCACTTTTGACACAGAGATTGAGATCAAGAAGAGGTCCTGGTACTTAGCAGAGTCATTTTGGTCCCACTTTATATTAGGCATCTTTAACTGCTATGTACTGACATTAACATACATACAATACAATGCATTTGTTGTGTTACTTGCAATATTCACACAAGATTCACATTTGCTGCTACTGAGGTTGAGGTACAGGTAGGGTTAGGCTTATGGGTTAGGGGTTAGGGTATAAGGTAAGGGTTGGGTAGGGGTAGGTTTAGGGTTAACAGTGTAACTACAGACGCAATTAAATGCAGGTACTTTAAATGTAAGTACAATGCAACCACATGAATGTATATAATAAATACATTGTATCAAATGCTCAAGTGCATAGCAGTTAAACTCCTAATATAAAGTGGGACCTTAACTTTTCTAATAGTGGTCTAAGCTTAAGTTTAAGCCTAATTACCCATCAGGTAATACAGCAGGGCATATTCTTGTATTTACAAGGTTTTGAAAAATATTACAGATATATCTTCGTCACAGGCTGTCGGGAACATACTGCATATGAAAGCATATAAAAGGACCCTTCGCAGTTATTTGTATAGTATGATGGACAATTATAATTTTGTATGCATTGAATGGCTTTTACGATACGTAGTTGACAAATTATTTAGGAAGATTACAAAAATGTATAGTTGGATAATATCACAAATATGCAGCACATGCAGTAATAATGAGTTGAACAGGCTCGTTTACAAAATAGTACCGTGAGGGAATAGTTCACCCACCACAAATGAAAATTCTGTCATCGTTTACTCAAGTTGTTTCAACCCCATTTGACATAATTTCTTCTGGAACTCAAAAGCAGACATTTTTTATAATTTACCGTTCGCTCTTTTCCATGCAGTTACAATGAAAGTGGCCTGGAGAGTTCAAGCCTCAAAGAAGGATGCAAATGCATCTATAAGGTCATAAAAGTGGCCGATATGACTTGTGCACAATATGCCTGGTCTTCTGAAGTCATACGGTAGCTTGGAAGAGTCTGACATTGAATAATGGTGACAGAGTCTTGATGTTTCGTTGAACTAGTCTCTTAAATCAACAGTGTGAGGAATATTGAAATGTTTACTGGTTTACTCATTTGCAAATTCAATAGAGCATATAACAGAAATGTAAATAATGTAAACATGGATTTGTATTTGAAGTGCACAATTAGATGTACATGTTTTAGCATAATAGGTAACATCATATAATAAATTATAATTGTCTTAACATCAGCTTACAGTTACTATGGTGACCAATACACCAGTTACTATAATGAAGCATAGCAACCGCTGGGTGCAATGAAAGCTTTTTTGATATCACATTTCTAAAAACTGTCTCCTATATTATAAAATACATCTGATAGACTCTTCCCTCTTCTGGACAATCACTGTAAGACATCTGCAATATCTTCAACCAAAAGAGTGATTGTTTTGAACTAAGGAATTGAAATAAAGGAATTGTCAACAACGGTCTGATTATTGTGTCTGAATAAATAGGCTATGATTTCTTATACCAAGTGTTTTAAACAATTAGTTTCAATAGTTTGAATGCAGGGTTGTAGTAAGGAATTCTGGGCCCCTTATAGTATATTGGTCTGGGCCCCATTCATTTAAACATACAGTTTAAAATGTGTTGTTATAGCATCATCATCTGCATAGATTTCCTACTGTTTAATCTTGGTTAATCTAAATTTGTGCTGCTGTCACTGTTAGATAATAATGGATCACTAAGTATCACTAAGAAGTCATTCAGCTAATCAGTTTATGTGATGACACATTATTATGAGATATGCCTACATAGACCATTAAACAAAAGGGTGTAAAATAAGCTTTGTGTTGTATAACCTCTATGTTTAAAGCGATAGTTCACCAAAAATGAAAATTCTCTCATGATTTACTCACCCTCATGCCATCCGGGATGTGTATGACTTTCTTTCTTCAGGAGAACACAAATTGAGATTCTTAGAAGAATATCTCGGCTCTGTAGGTCCAGACAACACAGTACAAGTGAATGGTGACCAGAACTCAGAAAGTACAAAAAAGACACAAAGGAGGCATAATAGTAATCCATAAGAATCCAGTGATTAAATCCATATATTCAGAAGTGATATGAAAGGTTTGTGTGTGAGAAACAGATCAAAATTTAAGTCATTTTTTACATCAGTCTCCACCTTTGACCAGCCCCAACCACACCAGAGTGTAGAAGTAAAAGTGAAAGTGTAGATTTGCAGTAAAAAAAAGACTTCAGTATTGTTCTGTTTCTCACCCACACCTATCATATCTCTTTGACAATACGGATTTAACCACTGGAGTCTTGGATTACTTTTATACTGCCTTTGGACCTTCAAAGTTCTGGTCACCATTCACTTGCATTGTGAGGACCAACACAGCTGAAATATTCTTTTTAAAGTGAACTTTAAAGTTTTTGGTGAACTATCCCTTTAACCTCAATACACTTTCCAGAGACTGGTGCAATATAAACACTTATAATTCAATAAACAAAGGCTATTAGGATAAATAACAAAACATTAGCCTGTTAATTTCATTAGCCATGGAAGATGACATACAAGAAAGGTGATTAGGCGGCTGGCAAATCTTGCAGCTGACAGCAGGTATGGATTTGGTCGTCTATGCCGTCTGGGCAGGAATTCTCATGTCAGGCTTTCGCAGAGTGCCACTCAAATTGCAGGTGAGATTTGACCAGAGGAGTATGTCAGCATTAATGCTGCATGTGAAAAGGGGTCAGCCCAAAAACGGCTTCTGTGTCACAGGTGCCTTATATGCCAGCGAGCAGATCTCAAGTATGTAACATTATTAGATTATGTTACTGATTGTCATGTCATTTGTAATCAGTACCTGATAACAATTCATCCAGCACTGCATACGGCATATGACTGCGTATGCCCTAGACTACACTACTGCTTAAACAGTAAATAAATTGAATTTACAGTAACATACCATACCGTGCTATACTACTCTATCCTCAGATTCTCTTAGAGAAGCAAACTATGATTTAGGGATGTGCAAATAATAAAAAATGTGAAGGGCCAATGTGAAGTTCACCATTAACGATTAGTTTTTACTGATATGGGGTGGCTGTGGCTCAGGTGGTAGAGCGGGTTGGGTGCCAATCACAGGGTTGGCGATTCCTGACCCACATGACACCACATGCTGAAGTGTACTTGGGCAAGACACTGAACCGTTGCTCCCAATGGCAGACTAACACCTTGCATAGCTGCTCTGCCATCATTGCTGTTTGAATGTATGTGTGAATGGGTGAATGGGACACAGTGTAAAGCGCTTTGGTAACCTCCAAGGTTAAAAAATGGCGTTATATAAGTGAAGACCATTTACCATAAAACAGCATTAACTTCAGAAACCGTTCTTGGCTTGTTTTGGATGTGCAGCCTACATAAAAAATAAAAAAATGGCATGCATTTGATCCACCCCAAAATAAGTATTTTAATGTTAATCGTATTCATTTACATTTATCGCAGTTACAACATCAAAGGCAATAATCGACAATTATGATTTTTGTCATAATTGTGCAGCCCTACTATGATTGATAGACAGTATCTTATTTGGATGCATTTGTTTGTGTTTTCGGGTTGATCTGCCAACTTATGCGAATGGAAAAGTATTTCTGGGCCCAAGTGTGGTAAGTACTGTACTTAATTAGATTAAGTGTGAATAAATGCAGCTGTATTGTCTATAATTACCAAAATCTGTGCTGTGACTACTGTAATAAAGACCTCATCAGTAAGACTTTTTTCTATTAAATTATTGAGAGTAAAGCCTTATTTATATTGTATACTGTGTGTGTTTGTTTACCAGCTAAGTCTTTTACAAAAGAAGTTACTGGCTGAACTCCCTGAAGATGCTTTGATTGTGGTGGGACGCTTTCCATTCCCTGATTGGACGGCGGTGTGTAAGGTAGAGGGTAAAGGTGGGGACAGAGCGTGGGCCTATCAAATATAAGAACTGAGACAACGTTGCCAATCAAGGAACGAAAATATAGTAGACTAAACCACGACAACCTCTGGATTTTAGGTTTATCTTATAACAGTTTTATCATGTTTTTACAGATTTACTTGTTGTGCAAAATGTTTTTGAAATGGATTTAGAAACATAAAATATTCGAAATATAAAATAATACAATTAAATATCCATAAAATCACACACATATATATATATATATACTGTTGACCAAAACTGTATGTTCAGATTATGCTCTTATGGAAAGAACTTGGTACTATTATTCACCTCGTGGCATTCAATTGATCACAATGTAGATTCAGGACATTAATAATGTGAAAAATTACTATTACAATTTGAACATAAATTTTCATAACTTCTTAAACTACTTCAGAGAGTTCTCATCAAATAATCCTCCACATGCAGCAATGACAGCTTTGCAGATTCTTGTTATTCCAGCTGTCAGTTTGTCCAGATACTCAGGTGACCTTTCACCCCACACTTCCTGTAGCACTTGACCTTTCACCCCTCACTTCCTGTAGCACTTGTCATAGATGTGTCTGTCTTGTCGGGCACTTCTCACGCACCTTACAGTCTAGCTGATCCCACAAAACCTCAATGGGGTTCAGATCCGTAACACTCTTTTCCAATTATCTGTTGTCCAATGTCTGTGTTTCTTTGCCCACTCAAACCTTTTCTTTTTGATTTTCTGTTTCAAAAGTGGCTTTTTCTTTGCAATTCTTCCCATAAGTCCTCCTGAGTCTTCTCTTTACTGTTGTACATGAAACTGGTGTTGAGCAGGTAGAATTCAATGAAGCCGTCAGCTGAGGACATGTGAGGCGTCTATTTCTCAAACTAGAGACTCTGATGTACTTATCCTCTTGTTTAGTTGCACATCTGGTCTTCCACATCTCTTTCTGTCCTTGTTAGAGACAGTTGTGCTTTGTCTTTGAAGACTGTAGTTACACCTTTGTATGAAATCTGCAGTTTTTTGGCAATTTCAAGCATTGTATCGCGTTCATTCCTCAAAACAATGATTGACTGACGAGTTTCTAGAGAAAGCTGTTTATTTTTTGCCATTTTTGACCTAATATTGACCTCAAGACATGTCAGTCTATTGCATACTGTGGCAACTCAAAAACAAACACAAAGACAATGTTCAGCTTCATTTAAAGAACCAAATATCTTTCAACTGTGTTTGATATAATGGAAAGTGATTTTCTATTATCAAATGATCAATTTATCATGATTACTCAAGGATAAGGTGTTGGAGTGATGCTGCTGTCTAGATTTGATCAAAAATGACTTTTTTCGAATAGTGATGGTGCTGTTTTTTACATCATTAATGTCCTGACTATATGTGATCAATTTAATGCCACTTTGGTGAATTAAATGACCAATTTCCTTCTGAAACAGCAAAATCTGAACATTATTCCAAACATTTGGCTGCCAGTGTATGTATATATTTATATTGTGCTCTCACATTAAATTATGCAACATAGAAATTGTAAAAAAATAAAAATAATTGTTGGTGTCTGTGTGAGATCCTTAAAGTGCTGAAGCTTGTGGATCACTTCCTGTTTTATAATGTGACCAAGATAGATGTAGTGTGTGAAATATTTCAAGTATTAATATTTTACAGAACAACGAAATAAACTGTATTTATTATGAGTCATCTTTGTTTTTTTCCCAGTAATGTGTATACTTCTGTATTTACTACTCAATTTGCAGTATTACTCAACATGTAGTTGAGTCAAAGGGTTGCTTAAGGTGAAGCTGTTGAGCAAACACAAATACAAGCTCTTCCCTTTCACAGGCAGAAATGACAATTGACAAGAACCCTCTACCTGCACAAACCTACCACACTAATGAACTAACCAAGAAGTATGACGGGATTATTCAAACATGGTACCATGGTATTATCTAGTGCTCAACTGACATACAGTACATAATACAATTATATAATCAAATACAAATACAAAGACTATAATCTGAAATGACATGTACCATGGTTATACCATGATTGTCTTTTAATAACCCCAGAGTACCATGTAAATACCATAGTATATGAATATGGTAATGATTTTGTACAATGGTATTATCATATGATACACAATTGTACTGTGGTTATGATCAGCACCAACCAAATCCATTTTAATATGAACAGACCATATTATTTTAAATATTTATATGCGTTCTCATGATATAAGTGTTGCTAATCATGTATAATATACTGCAATAGTGTCTCAAACACTATTTTGATCAATCCAAAACACATTGGGTACAGTGTGTGCTCTTTGAGGAAGCATACTGTGTAATAATGAGGTAATACCTGCATCCTCATAGTGCATACTGTAACCAACATGTGTCTTGTTGAGGCCGGTTTCATCCGGCACAAGATTAAGATTTCACTTCCGGTAGTTTAATGGGTTGAGAACATGTCATAAATGCTACTACTAACTAGCTGCTAATGACTGTTTCTAATGGTGCGCAAAGGTGTCTTCCTCTAGGGGGCGCACGGCGGCTCAGACAGCCGAGTCCTCCATTGAGCCGCATGTAAATCTCAGGACGTTTTTTGTCTTATTGGAGACATTTAAAAAAAAAAAAGTACAATCATTTAAGTTTATTAACACTAAAGATTGGTTCCTGAAAAAAAAAAAATTTAAATCCGCAAAAAAACCCTTGATAAAAAAGCCTTATCCAGTAATCACAAACGACTTTGATTGGTTCATCCTCAACAGCGCTGAGAAAAGTAACAGGCATCACGTGATGGCGCCGCCTATTCAGCGTTCCACTTCTCCTGCCTTTTTTTCTGTTGCTCGTTATTGTTCAGAGTACTGCAATGAACAAATATACCTGAATAGCAGCACTTAGAAACTTGTAAAGTATTGAAAACACATAAATATGGAGGACAAAACCTGCAAAAATAGCAAATAAATAAATGCACAAATACAAACATCAATAATTCAATAAATCCACATTTTCCTGCATAAATACACATGTAAATTAACTTTGCGAGGAGTTATACAAATAAATAAATAAATAGATAAATTCATCAATTAAGGCAAAAATAAAAATACACTATAAAACAGTGGTTCTCAACCTTTTTGACTCCAAGGCCCCCAATTGTCTGAGAAAATAGTCGATAAATAGTTTATTTATTTTTGCAGGGTTCGTCCTCCATACAAAAAGAATAATAGAGGGAAAAAATGTTAAGTGTGGAAAAATACAACTCCAAAGTATTTTTCATATAATTTATCACAAACATACTCAAATTGATCAAACACGTCATACAAATAATAAGAAAAGGTTTAAAAATATATATATATTTTATTATTTATTATTTACTAACACGACCTAAACAGTTCAGATAAATTATGTGAAATCTTAAGTTGTATTATATATCTGACATGCCGTACTTCATAAAGCCATCCTAAGGGACACAAAAGTTCGCTTAATTGAAGAATCACCCAATTATTATTTAGACCCACCGTTCCTGACCAATTAGAGACAA
The DNA here is from genome assembly GCF_025860055.1 of Xyrauchen texanus. Classification (NCBI taxonomy): domain Eukaryota; kingdom Metazoa; phylum Chordata; class Actinopteri; order Cypriniformes; family Catostomidae; genus Xyrauchen; species Xyrauchen texanus. The sequence goes on along the minus strand of NC_068283.1, from coordinate 41,261,553 downwards.
CTTCCGAGCCGCTAAGCCCCGCCCATCAAAGTATTCCACTGTTTCACGCGACTAGCCATTCTAGCCGCTTATTTCTACATCTATGAGGAAGATGTCACTTCCGTTAGTTTAATGGGCAGATGAGAGGAAACTGCGAGAGGCCTGCACGAGAAGAGCAACCTAAACATCTCAAGGAGTGGCTCTACCAGCCTTCTCAGGACTCAAATTAAAGCACCGAGTCCCACACGGCGCCAACACCGTCTGAGACGCAAAGACTAGAGTCCCGACATATTTTTACCTCCGGTGTTGTGTTCATTGCCTCTCGTTTTCGCAGTCGTTTCATGCGGTTTATGTCCGTGGATCCGTACAGCGGCAGCCACAGTCTCCTCCAAACAGCTCGCGCTAGATCAACAATAATAACAGGTGTCCGGCAGCCCGAACCTGGCCTGGGCGTGCACGGGACAGCGATGCGGGCTTTCGGTGCTTCCAGGAGGTGAAATACAGGCCCTCGAGGAAGCATGAACGAGCAGAACCGGATTCATCTTATATTATAACGGCATAAAAGATCAGAGCCCAGGCATGGTGAGTCAACATTCATACACACACACATATATATATATATATATATACACAACACAACCAATCATCAGTCCGAGCTAGAATGTGTATGATGCAATGCCTATTTAATTTAAAATACATGCATTTTTTTAGATTGACGTCAAGGCCTGGGAGTTGCGATGCTTTTACTTTTGCTTTTATGAATTTGGAAATAATTACATGGCATTGTGCTTTGATCTTAAGGTTGATTTGTTGTCCAATAGTAGCTGTCAAAAAGTGTTATTTTTAGCTTTGTGTGCGCTAATGTCTCATAAAAGACGTATATAGTAGCTATAGAGATTTTAGATATGAAAGCAAATCAAATGCATACGCTATTATATCAGTAAGGAATGATAATACCAGGTGGTTTTCATATAAACAAAGCTCTACGTTTAGAACAGTAGCTTGTGCTTGTCTGTGTAACGGTGTCCTGAATTAATGACAATCTGCGCAGTTATGAGGAAATCAAACGCATTCTAAATTCCGTTCTGACGTCACAATCGCGCTGAAGTAATGCGCTGTGAAGCAACACGCGACGTGTCATGACTCATACCAAGAATTCAGAACACTGAGCATCTATGACTCTAAAAATAAGAAGGCTGCTAAAACCATTCTGTTATGTTCTATCTTTAATGTATTTATTTGATTCTCCCCCTGGCTCTTTGTTTGTTTAATATGCTGTATTCTGTATTAATGACGTTTTTGTATGTTCTTACTATTTGTTTTGTTAAAGTTCAATAAATAAAAAAATAAATAAAAAAAAAAAAAAACACTGAGCATCACCATCAAGCCAGTTCCTGATTTCCTTTTCCTCTTTTTTTTTTTTTTTTACTTTTATGTGCACTCTCTCACATTTCTATGTGAGGGGAAAATATTGAGAGTGCACTGTAATCAAGGAGTTGTTAAGAAGTGTAAAAATATAATAATAATAATAAATATAGCTGCAAGCAGCGATTGCGGGCCCAAGCGAAGTACAGCTCGCTGCATCCTGTGGTGGATATCCAACCCGGCCCACACCCAAGTGTGATGTCAGAAGCCACTCCCATCCAAGTGTGACATCATTACAAACTATTATTAAAGTGATAAGAGCTGCTTTCAACAGGTAACATCTCATTCTCATACAACTCATTCATATTATGTTGAACAGTGTTTATACTAAAACCTCAAGTGTATTTCGCGCATTTTGTTTTACAGTTACCTTCGTCTTCTAGTCTTCTCTTCTCGATGCTTCTTCCTGTTTTTAAATGTTAACGTTAATGAGAATGTGTCCAATTTGGGAATGGGCGTGGTGGCTTCTGACGTCACACTTGGATGTGGCCGGGTTGGATGTCCACCGCAGGATGCAGCGAGAGGCTACTCGCCCAAGCCGGTGGCACCGCCACCCTGGTGCCTTTAGTTACACTAAATACAATCATTGTATTGTAATATACAACCACACTAAACCCATCCCCATCAACCATCCCAGCACTACTACGGGCATGAGAATCTACTATAGCAAACTGTCCATTTTGCTTAATAATACCACAGGTATTACCATTTAAAGTTAAACAGCATGTATCATATTTTTCAAACATTGATTGTAAACCATCAAGCAATGATACACATGCTGCACCAGACAAAATCAATTCTTCATCAACCACATCTACAAATCCAGAAACAAAGTCGCCATATTCAAATTTAAATGCATTTGAATTAAGAGTATTGTTGAGGAAGATCTTGAATGCAAAACAACTTGTCTTTCGTTGGATCAGTGATTGAACTACTTTGACGCAAACTGGTATACAAGCTGTCACCATCAGTCACAACATTATCTAAATCTTTTTTCCCCATGAGAACACACTACGTACACTGTGCTTTGCCATTGCAGCCAAACTAATCGCGACACACTGTTTTTCTGCCCACTGGAACTGCCCATTACCCTGATGAAATGATCCATGAATGCTACTAACACTTTCTCTTTCATTCGATGTAGATGGCCGGCTTTGTTCAGTATCTTTGACTGTACATGCACTTATTTTTTCCTGCCCACTGGAACTGCCCATTACCCTGATGAAATGATCCATGAATGCTACTAACACTTTCTCTTTCATTCGATGTAGATGGCAGGCTTTGTTCAGTATCTTTGACTGTACATGCACTTATTCCTCCAACATCATCACTAATGTCAAAGGATGGTATATCTGATGAGATGATGTCTACATTAATACCACAAATACTAAACTTATCTGCAGACAAGCTCGTCATTAAATTACCCATGTGAAAAACTAGGTCTTGCCAGTTTGTGTTAAAAACAACAACTGATGTACCAATGTCAGAGCCTAAACCACATGCGTTAGTTATCTCTTCAGCTTGGGCATCTAAGGAAAAACATAAGATCACATTAAAATTACAAAAAATATAAATATAGCTGCAAGCAGCAATGTGATTCCTCCTCAAAATGACAAATCATTTAAAATTGATCAGTAGAGGGTTGGGGTTAAACCCTTCCAATGGAGGAATCCCAAAAACATGTATTTCTGTCTGAATCCTAAGCGAAACACTTTCAGTGTACAGGAAAATCCATCATACCGGACCTTATGGATCCTTGAGGATTTTTGTTTCCAATGAGAAATGAGGAATGTACATTAAGTTTCAGACGAATTTGACAAATTGGCTGAAAATGCCATCAGTTTGAAAATTGGACATTTGGGCGTGGTCTGTAGCGCCCCCTAAGGGTGAATGTGGGCCATTCTTGGTTTGTGGGTTCCTGTTGGCCTGTAGTATCAATGTACCAAATTAGCATTCACTAAGATTTTCACTTTGTTCTAAGACTTCATTTTATGCATTGTAAAAATAAGTGAATGTTAAAGGGATATTTGATCATTTCCTCACCCTCATGCAGTCCCAGATGTGTATGAATATTTTCTGCAGAAATTGAATGAAGATTTTTAGAAGAATATCTCCGCTCTGTTGGTCCTTTCAATGTAAGTAAATGAGAAGTGGTGAGAAACAGATCAATAATTAAGTCATTTTTTACTATAAATCTCTACTTTCACTTTCACAAGTGCTCTTCTCTCTTAAAGGGTAACTAAACCCTAAACCAACTTGTTTTAGTTAATGATCTGTAAGCATGGGGCTTTATTAGTACTGGTCATTGATTCAAGTAATTTTTTTGACATTTGTGTATAAAGTGTTTTAATTCTACAATATATGGTGTAAAAACGTCTGAGTGCTGCCCTCTTCAGGTTGAACGGTGGCTACTGCAGTTGAATTTTCCTATTGGCTGTTGCGGTACTTCGTGATGTAAGCGGTGACAGCTGACGTAAGCAGGTTCCAGCTCACCACGCCAGATTCATGTACATGGCGTCTTGCGACCGTGTGAGGAATAATAATAACATAGAGTCTGACAGCAGCTGTCAATTAATCCGTCACTACGAGTCTCAGGTGCCCCCCAGCGCTCAGCCCCGCACTCGGTTCGTTCCCTCTATCCCCGCCGGGGTCTGCCCACTTTTCCTGTATTTTCAAATATTTCTAGTGGGTGGAGTCAGACTCTGAGCAGGTGTTTAGTTACCCTTTAAGAGTTATTTTTTCTGTTATTTTTTATTTTATTTTTTTGTGATTTACATAAGCATATCACCCCTCCTGAGCAGGGTGGACAATTTATAGTTAAAATTATAAAAATACTATATATACTATGTAAGAGCCATAATTTGAATAATTAAAACGGAACACTAAAAACATTTCAGTAGATATTTAAATTAGTTTGTTTATGTTTATGTTATCGAAGTCAAGCACTTCCCGCTGTTTATTGTAAAATGGTTTGCTCCGTTTTTGTATTGGTCTGTCTTAATGCCTTTTAAGATTGGCATATCCTGAATGATTGGCACGTTTTCTAAAGAATGTAAGAAAGACGGAGCAACACAGTTTTTGACCGGAGTTTATCGAAGTTTATTTTTGTTCCTGTTAATTGTGCAAGAATTTTCAGTAAATGATTGAAACTTGAATGAAGACCCGAGTCAATTCTTTGCTCATGAAGAAGCGAGACAGTAACGAAGGATTATTGCTACTACATACTACATATATGCACAATATATACTATTGAACTTTTTCACACCCACACCTATAATATCACTTCTGAAAGTATGGATTAAACCACTGGAGTGTTATGGGTTACTTTTATGTTGCATTTATGTGATTTTTGTTGATGTGAGTTCTGATCACCATTCAAGTGCATTGAAAGCACCAACAGGGCTGAGAAAGAAAGAAACACACATCTGGGATAGAAAGAGGGTGAGTAAATGATGAGAGAAATATCTTTTTGGGGTAAACTTATTTTATTTGAAAGACTATCTAGGCACATAATAACACTGCATAGCTGTGACTGTTTATAACAATTTCAAAATGTACAAGCTCACACTTTAAATGGTCAGTGCTTTGATTTTTAAATCATTAAAATAGCAACAGATCAGAGAAAAAAATGGAGATTGAGTGATTATTTTTACATTTTACATGCCATTCAAAAACGTGGCATTTTACAACGTAAGAGAGAAATAAAAAAAAAACTTAAAATAATACCATTTGTACTTCTCAATTACTTGGGATGTCTATGTTCAGGGTGAAGGCTAAATTGTTACTGTCTCTTTAAGAGGGTTTTATCACATGATACGATATTCAAGGGACAGTTCAGTTTAATCTTTTGAGAACTGAGAAGTATCATTATTTTCGCTTTTGTGCCGTGCTTGTTGCATCTGTATTCATTGTGAGATGATAAAATACAGACTGCGTGAATGGCTGATTTGGTTCACTTGAATTTTATTTTGTGACGTGTTTCAGAAAGATTATCGCGAAGACAGAGACTGAGCACCCTGATTATTTTCTTTATTTTACAAAAGCACAAGGTTTTGTTGTTATTGTAAGTGTACACAAATAAGTACACATTTCATAGTTTGTGATGATGTATTAAATGTATCTGTATGGGCACAAATGACGCAGTATTTTATTTAAGTTGTTTCCGCTGTTTCGAGAGAAAAATATAGCAGGACGTCATCTGGAATAATGCCAGAATTTAATATAATTATACCAGATTTCTTTCTCAACTGTTTGTTCACTTGAAACATAACAGACTCCCCAATATATCATGTAGCCTATTTTTACATTTTTTTTTATTAAATTGTCCGTTCGGACGCAAGAAGCAGCGAAAGCGAACTCTCATCGGAGTGCGTGCGTTAGACGCGACGCGGCTCGCTGTGTCACACAAACTGCTCGCAAAAATTTATTTGAGTTGTTTTGACATTTGTTGAGTTGAATAGTATAAAATCGCTTGAATGTTCAAACTGGCAAACATTGTATACAACCGACAAACCTTTGTGAAGATGCGAGCAAAAATGATCTCGCCGCGGATCGCGTGTTGTCAGAGACAACCCTAAAACAACATAATTCTCGGAAGTTTTGATATGTTAGGATCGATCAGCCCATCCCTACTTTCTTTAGACATATGTTTCATGTTTGTGTTATACGTTTCTGTAAGTTTTTGTGCCGTGTTTCTGAAAGATAATTGCAAAGACAGATGGCCCACCGTTTATTTTCTTTATTTTACAAAAGCACAAGGTTTTGTTGTTATTGTAAGCGTACACAAATAAAAGTGCACCTTTCATAGTTTGTGACGATGTATTAAATATATCTGTATGGGCAAAAATAACGCAGTATTTTGTTTAAGTTGTTTACGCTGTTTCGAGAGAAATCTAACAGGACATCGCTGCAGCATCAGTGTTGATCACTGCAATAATGCAGAATTCAATATATTGATACCCGATTTCTTTATCAACTGTTTGTTCACTTGAGACATAGCAGACACCCCAATATATAATATATTTTGTTGTATGAAATTGTCCGTTCAAACGCAAGAAGCAGCGAAAGCGAACTCTCATCGGGGTGCGAGCATTCCTTTGTTGAGTTGAATAGTGTAAAATCGCTTGAATGTTCAAACTGGAAAGCAAAAAATCACACAATTGACATACCTTCGTGCAGACGCAAGCAAAATGTCATCTGGCTTCTAAGTCTGGAGCTCCACCCACTAGTAAACCGAAATGCTCCTTTAGAGACATTGCTCCAGGAGAGGTGCATGTGGTAGACAGAGTTACTCCAGTAGAGGGAGCAGATGGAGTCGTATGGATTGCTTTTATGCTCCCTTTATGTGCTTTTTGGAGCTTCAAAGTTCATTTGCATTGTATGGACATAAAGAGCTGATTAATTCTTCTAAAAACCTAAAATAAGAGGGTGATTTCAAAGCATTTTGAAAGTGACACTTTCTTCTGCCAGTTGGTGGCACTATAACTTTGACTCACAATAGTCACATCCATGTGATCGGCCTGTTACAGCGAACACACCGCTGAAGTTTCATCGAGATCAATTAATGTATGCAGAAGTTATAACACACTTCCTGTTTCTCTTTTCGCGCCATCATTTCATTTCCTCGCCACGGCCAAACCGTTCGAGATATCAAAAATCTGCTGACAATTTTTCATCCTCAATGTCTTGACTTCATGCTGACCGAGTTTCGTGGCGATTGGTGGAATTCTCTAGGAGGAGTATTTCAAATTCCATTGCATGCGTTTTCCAAACAACCCTAAATAGACGATGTCCTGTTGGGCTGGGGTAAAAAGTAAAGTATGAAGGATATATGAAACGATGAGATCTATATGTGTACCGAATTTCATATATTACATGCAAGCGTGTTTGATTTATGGACCAAGTTTTCGGACCCTGTTCCAGGGGGCGCTGTCGAGCCCCCCTGCCACGCCCGGGTACCAGCTTCAGCCCAGCACCTAATTCGCCTTTTCAAGGCTTGGGCCCTAATAAAAGAACAGGCAGCATAATGTATTGATATTTTATTCTCTCAACAACTATTTTAACCCTTAAATGCAAGGAAATTTTACCAAATACTTATATATTTGGATCTTTAGAAAATCAATCAAAAATGGATCTACAAAATATTTTCAAGACATTTTATATTTCATAAATCAAAGAGCTAATGCAACAAATCTAGAACAGGATTCATAATTTTCTCACTGAAATTTCATGAGATGCAACTGGCTGTCAAACACACATTAAGCTGCACATAATTTACACATATGTGCACACTGCCTGGCCAGAAAAAAGTTGCATACTCTAAAATTTAGTTGGACAACCTATAGCTTTTATTACGGCGTGCATTCGTCCTGGCATTGTTTCGACAACCTTATGCAATGTGACAACATTTATTTCCATCAAGAGTTGTATTAATTTTTGGCCGAGATCTTGTCTTGATGATGGGAGAGTCGAACTACTCCATAACGTCTCCAGCACATCCCAAAGACTTTCAGTGGGGTTAAGGTCAGGACTCTATGGTGGCCAATTCGTGTCTGAAAATGATTCCTCCTGCTCCCTGAAACACTCTTTTAATTTGAGCCCGATGAGTCTTGGCATCGTCTTCCTGGAATATGCCCATGCCATCAAGGAAGACAAAATCCATTGATGGGATAACTTGCTCATTCAGTACATTCAGGTTGTCAGCTGACTTCATTTTACTGATACATAATGTTGCTGAGCCTAGACCTGACCAACTGAAGCAACCCCAGATCGTAACACTGCCTCCAGAGGCTTGTACATTTGGCAATATGCATGACAGGTGTATAACTTTGGAATAGGGTAAATCTGGCTCATCAGACCTCATGACCTTTTTCCCATTGCTCCACAATCCAATCTTTATTTTCCCTATCAAATTGAAGTCATTTTTCCAATTAGCCTCACTAATAAGTGGCTTTCTTGTGGCCACACAGCTGTTTAGTCCCAATCCTTTAAGCTTCTCGTCACATTGTGCATGTGGAAATGGTCTTACCTTCACTATTATACATAGTCGTGAGTTCTACTGTCGATGTTTTACAATGTGACTTCACCAAGAGTTTTTGTGATCTCTGATCAGGATCATTGACGTTTTTTTTCCGACATCATTTCTTCCATGAATCTGTCGGTTCACCACTATCCTTCCAGGTTCTAATCATAGACTTTTCCATTAGTGAGAACTGAAGCCGCCAGTGTCCCGATATAGCGCTGACATCTTGGGACTTGAGTCTGCGCAGTTGCGATTTCGGGACCAGACCTGCGCAGTAGTGAGCAGGAAGTAAAGCTGTGAAATCAAGGCCCCGCCCTCACTCTCACTGAATCAATCGCAAGCACACGCCCCTGCACTTTTGATTTATGACGGTGTGAAATAATTAATTATAGAAATTTAGATATTAAATTTAAAGCTCCAATCTCCTCAGTCCTCCGAAGATCCCGAAAAAAGTCCGTTGGTGCTTCAGTGACTACTTTGCTCAGAGAACCTGTCAATCACAGCTGTCAATCATGATGTCACAGCAGCGTTTTTATAGCATCAAATAACTAAAAACAAACTTATTTTGAAAACAAACTCTTGAAATGACATCAACGTGATAGTTTCTGTCATTTACTGTCGTTTCTATCTTTGGAAAAAAGATATGTGAAGTGTAATTTAATTGTTTAGTTGGTCTCACGTCCCATTGAATAACATGGGGAGGCGGGGTTTATGACCTACACTAGGACCAGTCACCGGGGGGCGATCGAGACGTTTTGGCTTCACTTTTGAGGGCTTGTGCGGCACACTTGGTTCTAATAATGCGTTGGACTGTTCTAAGATAAAGCGCATGATGTAGTGGATTGAAATTCACAACGATTTGTATTTTCTTGAATTTTAAAAATGTGCTTAATGCAAAAAAATGTAGATGGAAACCCAGCTATAGAATTAAAATAGATGCACAACTTGCATCATTTCAATAGTACACCCAAATGACAACAGTCATATCATACTGTTCCTGTGTTTCACTTGCTATAGTTTACTTCCATGTTGCTGCTTCTTCAAATAGCAATGTCAAATGTAAATCAAGTCAATCACTGAAACATCAGCACCACATCGAGTAAGAAATAACTTGTATAATATGTGTGTGGAATACTGATAACTCACCATTGTTGATCATTTATTATTGCACAGAAAATCAATGTGCTGAAGTATTTATTTCTATGAATATACTACTTCTATATCTTGTAATCAACAAAGAAATAGATAACCTGTGATGGCAAACTTAAATGGATATAAAATAAACTCTATGGAAGTGCAAAAAAAAAAACCTGACGGTCTCGCATACTGTTGTTTCTCTAATGACCCAATACAGTTTTGGTACTCAAACCATTATATATAATATTTATTTATTTATTATAATTTTATTTTTTTGCAATTTGCCATTTTTTGTGTCAGTATTTATAAGAGAGAGATTGAGGAATACTGAAGATGTGTTGGAATTACTCCACATAATAATAATAATAATAATAATAATAATCTTTAGAAGTACAACAGGGCCTCTGCGCTTTCAGTGCTTAGGCCAAAAAAATGGATGCGATACAGGGGGTGAAATGAGGTTCTGGGTATTTTTATAAGGGTTAAAGGGATATTCACATTCACAGTCCCCCAAATAAATAGAATTCAGTATAATTAATACATAATATTGCTATAATGCTAAAAATGATGTATTCTGTTGTGCTTCATCCAGTTAATGAGAATGTGTCATGTGTGATCGCATGAGGTTTTTACAGTGTGCATATTAATGCATATGAGATGTGGTTAAATACATTGCATAGTTGAATTAAAAATTAATCTGTCATTTGTCATCTTTCTCTGCCCTTTCCATGTCTCCCTCTCTCTCTCTGTTGAAGGCGTCAGAGGAGGGCTCCTTACGGGCCCTCGAGAGTATTATGACAGAGTTTTTTCACTCCTGCACCACCAATGACCGTAAGAGAGAGATCGGTGAGCATGCACCTGACACTGGCTTTCACACATTTATCATGTCTTCACTCCAATTTTGGATTTTGACTAGTATTGCCCATTACTACCCCCACAATTTCTTTAAACAATGATATTTTGTGCACAAGGTACCAATCACCTGATGGTACCTTGATGGTACTCAAGCATATTGCAGTGGATGTGACATTATACAATCTATTTCACACTCAGTGTGTTTACATGCACAGTTATAATCGAGCTACGGTGGGTTTTTGTGTAGTTGAGCTGCAGTCTTCATCTATCTGTTCAAGTATACATGACATAATGTTTAATTGAATATTTTGAAGGATGTAAAACGTGTATACATGGTGGTTGCAACCTAACTTAAAGGGACAGTTCACCCAAAAATTAAAATTCTGTCATGATTTACTCACCCTCCATGCATCCCAGATATGTATGACATTCTTTCTTTTGAAGAACACAAATTAAGATTTTTAGGAGAATATTTCAGCTCTGTTGGTCCATACAATGCAAGTGAATGGGTGCCAACATTTTAAGCTCCCTAATCCATATAAGGGCAACTTAAAAGTACTCCAGATTACTGGTGTTTAAATCCATGTCTTCTGAAGCGATATGACAGGTGTGGGTGAGAAACAGATCAATATTTAAGTCCTTTTTCCTTCCCTTTCACTTTCTCCTCCTGTTTTTGGTGAGTCACATTCTTCCCACTGGGCTGGGAGGAGAATTTATGATAAATGACTTCAATATTGATCATATCACATCTGAACACATGGATTTAACCACTGGAGTTTTATGGATGACTTTTATACTCCCTTTATGTGGATTTTAGAGCTTCAAAATTGGCACCCATTCACTTGCATTATATGGACCAATAGAGCTGAAATATTCTCCTAAAAATCTTAATTTGTGTTCTTCAAAAGAAAGAATGTCATACATATCTGGGATGCATGGAGGGTGAGTAAATCATGAGAGAATTTTCATTTTTGGGTGAACTGTCCCTTTAAATCGCATTATATATGTCTGTTAGTCTTTGGGGGAATAAATTGGACTGAATTCATAAATTGGTACGATTTCAGTCTGACTGAAGTGTTTATATGTTAAAAAAAAGACTTTATTGTTTTAGTCTGTCTGAAATCAAACTTTTAAAGTGCATGTAGACGTACTGATTTTTTTACGCTATGGTTTCAGATTTAGCCATACTCTTAAAAACAAAAAAAGGTAAAGGGTTCTATTCTCAGAGAACACAATAGACATATTGATTTGCACTGCAAGTCACTCTGTGAAAATGTGAACAAATGTAATGTAGTGGGTGACTGAAAAGCCAACACCGATATCTAGAGAGCAGGAAGGCCAATATAAATGCAGATAATAATACGACATGATACAGTTTAAAAACAGCAAATCAGATTTACACAAGATTTCCAAAGTGAAACAAACATTATTTTATGCAATATTTACTCAAATGTTAATTAGCTTGCAAAGAATAAGCATTGAAAGCAAATCAGCCAAGAGAAAACCATTATCAGCTGATACGATAATTGCAAAATGGCCAAATATCGGCCTATATATATATATATATATATATATATATATCACTCTATCGCTAATGTAAGTGCAATGTGAAACAGTGATACTGTAATTAACTATTTTGCTTTCCCACATTTTAAAATGACCATCTGCAGAGGGCTTCAATAGTCCAGTTAGACTTGGAAATAAGTACATTTTTATAAAGCAGTGTTATGACAAATTAATAAGAGATATTTTTCTGGATCACTAACTCCAGTCTACAAAAGGTCAGATTTGAATGAATGCTGTTGTTAAAGCAAAAGGACATTTTTGTTTGTTTTTCGGTTCAGCCTTTCACTCATTGTGCTGATAATATCATTTGTAATGGGGATAAAACTATATAAAATTAGTGCAATATAGTGGTTCAGTCTTTTGAAGCCCATTGTATGTTAAGGAAGTGTAAGTGTGCAGTAAACCACATTTTCTTATTCATGCAAATATGCACAAAACCAGATGAGAGTTCTGCGGTGTTGCTACAACAAAGATGAATCCAAGTGAAGAGTGTTTTGCGTGTACACAAAAGGTTTGAGATGTTATAATCTTGTTTGACATGCTTTATCCTTGTTTGCGCAGTTTAGATTGGCACAAGCCCGTTCATTTAGACTTGAATATGATCTGTATAGGTTTTGGGCAATATTAACTACACACCCTTTCCATTGTGCTGTGGTGAATGCTCATGTTTACCACTGATGGACATTTTCACTGGATGGTTTTATGTGGGTTTTACAAACCACAAAGGTTTACAAAGGTAACAAACCACAAAATTTACATTTTAAATGCCTTCCACTCTTCATTTTGTTTCATTTTGTAAAATATGAGCTAGAATTTGACCGATATATATCGTTTTGTACCAAATTTTCACCAAATAAAGCCTTTGTAGCCTATATAACGACCAGAAAAAGAGTTTTGGCCACTAAAAATATACACTGTATATAGAAAACTATTATTAACTAGCGGCACAGATTTTGGCCGATAACCAATAGTTCCAAAAAGCAACTATCGGTTACCATCAAAAATCGATACCGATAGTTACGATAGATTCCTATATACTGTGTGTGTATATGTATATATGTGTGTGTGTGTGTGTGTGTGTGTTCCTCTGTGGCCAAATCCTTTCTGGTGATTTATATAGGCTACAAAAAGCTTAATTTGGTGAAAATATACATGGAGCATTGTAAGTGAGCAAAGACTGTCGCCATTTCTGTTTATTGATTATTACATGATTATTAATACAAAATGATGAAAAAAGACATGTATGACCATTAACAAGTGATCACTGATGATCTACGATTGATGATCAATTGTAAACAGTTACAGTATTTATTAGCCAAAATGACAATGTATACTTTATAGTGATTTTTGTGTAATACTTTGTGCATGATTGTCAGAATACATATTTTATAATATTTCCCCTCTGTTTTTGTGTGAGCTGGAAACACAGACATTTTAAAATAAGAGTCCCCATTGTATTTCAGGCTAGTTTATAATTAAAAATCCTCATTATGCACCAAATCTTCATTTATTTCTGGTTATTATTCGGTTGCACAACAAACTCTCGTTGTGGACTCTTGCAGCCTCTTTGTCTGTGCCCGTCACAGTAAGGAAAGACGAACATATTTTGAACATTCATTTAATCAGTTTTAAAAACTTTTGGCTGATTAATCGGTTATCGGCCTTTCTACCACCTTAGATATCTGTATTGACAAAATCCACTATCGGTCGACCTCTATCCTCAACTAGATGTAAATGTATTTTTCAGAATTGTGTTTTTGTAATGACTACTGTTTATTGCAGAAGAGCTGTTGAATAGTTTTGCGGGACAGCCTGGCTCGTGGAGGCACTGTCTGTACTTCCTGTCCAACAGCAGAAATGAATACGTCATGATGTACAGTCTTACTGTGTTTGAGGTAAAAATAAACCTTCAATGCACAAACTTCTGTTTGAATGTTTTAAGTGTACCCCTCCCTGTATTTGTTCTCACTCTCAGCTGATTTGTTTTGAACTGAAAGGAAATCTTCATTATTGGATACAAGTTAAGCTCTAGCTAACGACAGCATTTGACCACTAATCGCGATTTCGAGGAGGTTGCCCCATGTGACTCTACCCTCCCTAGCAACCGTGCCAATTTATTTGTTTAGGAGACCTGGCTAGAGTCACTCAGAACACCCTTGATTCGAACTCGCAACTCCAAGGGTGGTAGTGTTTTTGATGTGTATATTAATGTAACTAGTTGCTGCCATGTTGCCAGGCAACCATAAACTTTTTATATATATATATATATACAGTGTATATATAACTTGCTATTAAGCCATCTGTAACACTGGTCACTTAGACTTCCATTGTATGGGCATTACTGCAAAACACGATTTTTGAAGAAAATGTCTAAATTATTTTCCGTGGTAATTGACATTATGCCACAAATGCTGTTGGTAGTTTAAGATTTTTTGCACCTGGACCAAAAGTTTAGAGTCAGGCTTATATGAATCCATATCAGACAATTGAGATATTACAATGTTTTTTTTTTTCTGTGGTTCTCTTCAGAATCTCGTCAATAAGATGTGGGTCGGTGTGGCCAGTGAAGATAAAGCAGAACTCCGCAGCTGTTTGCCGAAGCTTCTGCTGTCACAGCATTCACTGCTGCCTTTCTTCATCAGAAATAAACTCTGCAAAGTCATCGTGGACATCGGAAGACAAGACTGGCCAATGTTCTACCACGACTTCTTCAGCAACACCTTACAGGTACTTCTTTTTCTTATAAAAAAAGTCATTTTCCAGTAATAACAAATGAATGGAAATCATGGAAATTCTTGGTTTTCTGTGTGATTTGTGTTATAGTTGGTGCAGTCACCATCTCTAGCTCCACTGGGTTTAGTTCTGCTCAAGATGACATCAGAAGAGCTGGTGTGTCCGAGGGAAGACTTGAGTGTCGCTCGCAAAGAGGAGCTTAAAAAACTCCTGCTGGATCAAATCCCCACCGTTCTCAACCTTCTGACTCGTAAGACGAGTTTATTTGTGTGAAATTGACCCACAGCTGAAGAGCATGAATGCCTTGTGGATGTAATTTAATTGTCCCGGCAGCTTGAACATATCTTTCTTTCTGGCAGGTATTCTAGAGACGGTATGGGACAAACACAGTGTTACAGTCACCACCCCCCCTCCATCACCCACATCTAGAGAGACAGGTGAGCTTCTGCTATTTCAACACCTTTTGGACTTGCTCCTTAATGAAAGGCTCTTCTGCCTCAGTGGTCACATGTACACTGTTATTTTTATTATTAGTGTTTCAGAGGCTTTATTTTGATAACATTTTCAATGTCTGATACCAATATCTAGAAAAAGAATTGTTGATCGCTGATATTGGTGTTGGATCAAATTGAGACATGCACCACATTACTGAAATGTATTACTAAAATGTATTCACTCAATTCTCTGAAATATATAAAAACTGAAAGCAGTCCCGTTCAGCAGGGGGCAGTCAGCGCAAACCCAGCCAGATCTAGATTGGGTTTTAAAGGGATAGTTCACCCAAAAATTAAAATGCGCTCATCATCTCCCTCTTGATATCCCAGTTGTGTTCTTTCTTCACCAGAACACCAGAACAAATATCTTAGCTCAGCGGGTCCTTAAAATGCAATGGATGGTGACCCGACAATAAGATCACTTTTGGTGCGAAGAACTATTTAAAGGGATAGTTCACCCAAAAAAGAAAATTCTCTCATTATTTATTCACCCTCATGCCATCCTAGATGTGTGTGTCTTCTGCTGAACACCATTGAAGATTTTTGGAAGAATATCTCAGCTCTATAGGTCCTTACAATTTAAGCGAATGGGTGCCAATATTTTGAAGCTCCAAAATCCACATTATGTCAACATAAAAGTACTCCAGATGACTCTGGTGGTTAAATCAATGTCTTCAGGAGTGTGGGTGAGAAACGGATCAATATTTAAGTCCTTTTTTGCTATAAATTCTCCTTCCTGATCAGTCATTTTCCACATTATTTTCACTTTCTCATTCTCCTCCTGTTTATGGTGATTCACATCCTTCATGCAAATCACCCTCTAATGGGCAGGGAGAAGAATTTATGACCAAAAATGACTTCAATATTGATCTGTTTCTCACCCACACCTATCATACTGTGTCTGAACCCATGGATTTAAGCACTTGAGTCATATGGATTACTTTTATGCTCTCTTTATCTGAATGTTTGGAGTTCACTTGCATTGTATGTACATACAGAGGATGAAATATTCTTCTAAATATCTTAAATTGTGTTCTGCAGAAGATAAGTCATGCACATCTGAGAGGGTATGGGGGTTAGTAAATCATGAGAATTTTCATTTTTAGGGGAACTGTCCCTTTAACTATAAACCACTGCTTCCAGTAAGCAGAATTCACATGGTCTCTTTTGCCACATATTTGTTTTGCCATGATACAAACGTAATCTCGTGTTTTCCTCAGTTGAGACAAGCCAGGATAAGCACACAAACACTCCATTGTGAGTAAAGAAACAGATCTAAACCAAAACCAAATAAGCTTCTGTACAGCGTTCCTCCTACTCATAAACAGTGCTGCTGTTCCAGGTGTGTTGCACGTGCCTCAGTTCTCGCGCTGCTGACCAGATGGTTTATAGTTAAAAGGTACTTAAGTATTGATCTTATTCACACCAAAAGCGATTGTTGCTTTAGAAGATATTAATTTAACCTCTGGAGTCATATGGATGATGTTTTTATTTTTTTGAGCTTCAAAAGTCGGATCACCACCCACTTGCATTTTAAGGACCTACTGAACCAAGATATTTTTCTTTAAATGTGTTCTGCTGAAGAAGGAAATTCATACACACTGGGAATATCATGAGGGCGAGTAAATGATGAGAGAGTTTTCATTTTGGGGTGAACTATCCCTTTAGGGGCTGATATTGAGAATGTTCAAATAAAATTTGAGATGCATTGGAAAATTTATATTTTACCCAGTCCTAGTGTGTAATGTGTTTTCTAACGGATCAGACTTACGGTTTTCGCACAGCGCACGACCAACAATCTGAAAAGTCTCAAACTTGCATTAGTAAAATGTTTAAATGGGCCAACGGAATGCTTTTAAACTCAAACGTCAACTGTTAACAAATTTAAATGTAAACTGACCCAAGAAAGGCATAAACATACTGGTATTCTGCAAACTTGGTTTAGGTTTTTTTTTTTCAATCCTTAAACCGAGACCACACCTAGAGCTTTAAGCTACATACACCAAATTTGGTATAGACTCTTAGACTATTCTGGAATAATGTGCTTTGTCTCTTCTAACTAATCAGACTTACGGTTATTGCACAGCAGATGATAAAATATCTGAAAATTCCCAAGGACCTGCATTGACGGAATGTTTAAGTAGACCAGCGGAATGCTCATTAATTCAAATTCCAATGGTCAAAAATTCTAATGTAAACAAACCCACTCAAGGCCTTTAATGTTTTCTGTCTATCTGTCTGAATATCGAGCTAACTAGCTGTCAGTTTGTGTTACTGGAATGACTGTATAACCTTTAAATTTCTAAAACTAGTTGAAACTTTCAGACAAGGCTTTGTCAAGCCAATGTCAAAGTCTTGACAAACTTTACTTATCTACTTGACTCTGTACTTTTTGCATGTGTTCTGTAGGTGTTTTGGTGGGCGACAGCGCACCAATGATCCTGGACGCTGAAAGTGCCGCTCTATGTCTGCTGGCGCTGGAATGTCTGACGCATCTCTTCAGCTGGATTCCTCTTTCGTCTTCTATCACTCCATCACTCCTCGAGTCTATCTTTCATTTCGCTCGCTTTGGATGCCAGCAGCCAATCAAAACCAAGCCTCTTTCCACTTTAAATGGAGACTCCGCCCCTGGAAATCTCCCAGCCAATGGTGGGGGATATGGCAGGACTGGTCAGATGGTGGGCCACACCGAACGGGCCAGACTTGGTGTCATGGCGATGAACTGTATTAACGAGCTGATGTGCAAAAACTGTGTCCCTGTAGACTTTGAGGAGTTTTTGCTCCGCATGTTCCAACAAACGTTCTATCTGCTGCAAAGACTCACAAATACACACTCGCACACCAACACGCATACTATCAAAAGCAGACTACAGGAATTAGATGAAAGGTAAGGACCTGCATATCATCTTAAAGGGATAGCTCACCCCAAAATGAAAATTCTGTCATTTACTCATGATGGTCTAAGCCCATATAACTTTCTTACTTCTGTGGAACACAAAAGGTGAATTGAAGAATCTCCTGTCTCTATTTTATGTAATCAAAGTGAATTACACATTTGGTCTATTCCACACACAGAACTAACTAATGTCTTCAGAAGACTTGGAATAATGCACAAGACATATGAACAAATTTTGTCATTTTGGAGTCCCCATTCACTTTCATTATATTGATAAGGATGGATGGATATTTTTCAGAAATTCACCTTTTGTGTTCCACAAACCTATAGAAGTCTTATTATTATGGGCTTAAAATGACAAGGGTGAATTGCCTTTTTTTGGGTGAACTTTTCCTTTTAACAACATCGCTATTAACCCTCTTTTGTCTGTCTATTTCTCTCAGCTATGTGGAAAAGTTCACAGATTTTCTCCGGCTGTTTGTTAGCGTTCATCTGCGGAGGATTGAATCTAACGCACAGTTTCCCCTAGTGGAATTTCTAGCTTTGCTCTTCAAATACACCTTTAACCAGGTAAAACACATACCTTATTCATCTGCATTTAATCTCTTTCCCGTCCCTTGATTACTCAATCCTTCCCTGTTCATTAACATTTCTTATTTTCAATGCTATAGCCATCTTTTATTTTGTCCCATCTTGTTTTCAATTTAAATGTGGTAGTTGTACAGTTTTAGTTGCTCAGTTATCTGATATGCCAAGTCTTGCAACAAACAGTGGCATGAGTTTGGAGCGGGACTATCTGCTTTGGTTGACCAATTAAACGGAAATTTGAGAAATTAGTTTTAAAAATACAATTATTGTATTATGGTGTTAGATCTTGAAAGGAACAGAGGCACGCTCCTTCCCTCCGTAGTGCTAGGGTCTATTCCTTGGGCAAGAGTGAATAATCCTTGAGCCTGCCATACTAGGGTCACAGTTATTTTAAATGCTTGCTAGGTCCTCAGTTTGGCACACTTGCTCACCTCAATACAGGTGGTGGAGAACAAACCTCAGTTGCCTCCACATCTGAGACAGTTGGCCCACGCATCATTTTTCACATGGCATGCTGGGCGAGTTACCGCTGAGACTCTGTGTGTGTTGTGGCTCAAGCTATTCCCCGCGTTCCCCGTGCACAACTTACCACATGCCCCATCGAGAGTGAGAACCACTATATTGCAACCACAAGAAGGGTAACCCATGTGACTACCTTCCCTAGCAACCGGGCCAATTTTGTTGCTTAGGAGGCCTGGCTGGAGTCACTCAGCACACCCTGGATTCAAACTAATTATTGAATCTGCATCATCAGGTCACAAAGCCCTTTGCCATTTACAATGGCTTTACAGGAATAGCTGGTACTGTTAAAGAGGTGAAAAAACTGCAATCTGGCTAGATTCTGGTGAAATGTTGTAAGAAGGCTGTAGCAGTTAAACTTGCTTGCTGGTTCCCGGACATGCTATTTTAAGTTGATATTATGTGATACACAGATACATCACACTAAATAGAAATTTACAAGTAACAACAGTACATATTACCTACCAAAGTACTTTCACAGTATGCTCCATATACATTCCACCAGGCATGAATATAAAGCATCAAGATCTGGACAACCTTGTGGAGCAGCTTCCTTCCCCTTCATACTTATGGGCTATTTTAACAGCCATAATTCCTTGTGGGGTTGTAATCCGTGTAATACAAAAGGCACGAGCTCTGAGGACTTTATCAACAACCATGCCCTGTGCCTTTTAAATGATGGGTCTCGAAACTATTTACACCCTGGACATGGTACCTATTCAGCAATTGACCTAACCATCTGCCAGCCTGCGCTACTACTAGATCTCTCATGGAAAGTGTGGAATGAATCTGTGGAAGTGACCATTGTCCACTAATCTTGACCTTCAAAGGAAGAGAAGTATCAAGTGTACCGAGATGGCAACTTAAAGCCAACTGGTATGATCTTCAAACCTTATGCTATGAAAGATTCAATGCAGTTCCTGAGGGTGGTCCATATCCTATTAAACATTTTACCAGTATTTTAATCTCCAAAGCAACCGATACCATTCCAAAAACGTCACCAAATACGAAATGCAAACGATTGCCATGGTTCAGTGGTAACTGCAAAAGGGCTATAAAAGAGCGGATGAAAGCTGAAAGTAGATTCTTCAGAAGTCCAACGGAAAACCTCATCAATGTCAAAATAGAGCGAGCACAAGCACGTAGATTAATAAATGAGGTGGAGCAACAAAGTTGGAGACAATTCTTATCCAACCTGACATCAAAAACTCCAATGAAAACCAAGAACAGTGGACCTAAAATTCAACATATTAAACATCAAGAAATTGCAAATATCCTATCTGAAACCTTTGAAAAGAACTCCTCTATTGAGAACTGCCTCCTTGCTTTTCAAACAATTCAGGCACAGGAAGAAAAGAAAGATGTTACATTTTCGTCCAATAATATGGAACCTTACAACCAACCTTTCACTATGGAAGAGCTATTGTGGGACATATGCAGATCACATGACACTGTAACTGGACCCAACAATATTCACTATCCATTTTTAAAACATTTTCCAACCACTATCCTGTCTTTTACTTTTAAAAAAATGTAATTTCTTCTGGATATCAGTGGATGTTCCATTTTCTTGGAAAGAAGTGGAAATTATTCCTATTCCAAAGGCAGGAAATTTTCATTAGGAACCTACCAACTACCGACCTATAGCCCTGATGAGTTTATGTAAAACCATGGAGAGTGGTTAATGAACGACTGCTCAGCATCTTATAAGTAATGCTCAAGGTGGCTTTAGAAATGGAAGAAGCACTATAGATGACCTCATCAGCCTTGAAAGTTATCTATGTGATGCTTGTATCAGAAAAGAACATGCTGTTGCTGTCTTATTTGACTTGGAGAAAGCTTACGATACGACTTGGAAGTATGGTATTTTAAAGGATTTACATCAGCTTGGTTTTAGAGGACATCTACCCATTTTTATTGCCAACTTTTTATCAAATTGGCATTTTAAAGTCAGGATAGTTACTTCCCTATTCGACCCACACAGACAAGAGTTCATAGTAACTCAAGGAAGCATCTTATCAGTCACCCTTTTTAATATCAATATAAAAAACATTGCAAAAATCATTGGATCAAACATTCTTTGCAGCCTTAATGTAGATGACATTTGTATTTGCTACAGAGTCAAATTCATGAACCGTATTGAATGGAAAATCCAGCTGACAATTAATAGGGTCCAGGCTTGGTCTGTGTCCAATGGGTGTAAGATCTCAAAGAGTTTGTTTTTGCAAGATTATGCTCTCTCCATCATGACCCAGTGCTATTTTTGGATGGCGATCCTATAAAGTTGTCAGTGAGACCAAATTCCTTGGAATAACCTTTGACAATAAATTGTCTTATCTCTCACATAAAGATTTTGAAAGATAAATGTTTTTAAGCAATGGATGTTTTAAATGTTTTAGCAAAGACTAAGTGGAGAGCTCAGATCTCCTAAACCTTTACAGCACGCTGATCAGATCACGTTTGGACTATAGAAGCGTAGCGTATGGCTCATCCAGGAAATCATATATACAACTTTTGGACACAGTTGACCATCAAGGCATACGTCTAGCACTGGGGGCCTTCAGAACATCACCAATTCAACGTTTATTTGTAGAGGCTAATGAACTTTCTTTAGAGAACAGATGTCTCAAATTAGTCCTGCAAGACCAACAAAGAAAATCCATCATATCATGCAATCTTCTCATCCCAATATTCATATCTGTATGAGAGAAAACAGAGGCATATCCAACCTCCTGGTCTACGGATTAAATCTTATCTAGAAAACATAAATTGATTTAAGATTACTGGAACAGACACACTTCTGCAGTATCCCACCCTGGAATTGCAAAAAAACACAGATAATCCTGGACTTAACAAAAATATGAAACCCATCCAAATGAATACCTTCAACAAATCCTGGATATCAAAGAGATGTTTCCATCACACACACCTATATATACACACAGATGAATCAAAGTCTGGAGATCATGAGTCAGCTGCATGTTTATCAGTCACTTAAAGAAATCGGAATAAGGATCCGCAATCAGAGCTCAATTGTTACAGCAGAGGCCAACGCTGTTACTCAAGCACTGGATCACACCAAGGCCACACAACAGAGACATTTCTTAATAATAACAGATTCAAAATCATGTCTTCAAGCTTGCATCACTCAAAAATGACCTCCCAGCCCTTGTAAAGTTTCATACCAAATTGTCAGCTCTGGAGGCACAGAATTTTAAGATTTACTTTTGCTAGGTACCTGGCCGTTGTGAAATCCTTGGAAATGAACAAGCGGACTCTGTTGCAAAAGAAATTAGAAAATGCTCCATACCACCCTCAGATCTGAAACCTACCATAATCTCTTCCATCCTCAACACATGGCAAACAGAATGGGATCAATGCATTACAAACAAATTGCATGAAATCAACCCTGCTGTGGGCGAAAGGCCTACCTTTAATTCCAGTAATCGCTGGGATAAGATCATTTACACCCATTGTTGAATATGACATTCCAGGCTCATTCCAATACCTTTTTAATATCAAACGAAGATCCTCCATTATGCACCACATATCAGAATCCACCATCTTTGAAGCATATATAGCAGCCATATCACCCTGCAGCTCTTGCCTGGTTGCTCACTATAGCGAAGCAGGGTTGAGCCTGGCCAGTACCTGGATGGGAGACCTCCCGGTGAGAACTAAGGTTGCTGCTGGAAGAGGCCAGCAGGGGGTGCTAGACCTGTGGTCTGTGTGTGTCCTAATGCCCCAGTATAGTGATGGGGACATAATACTGTAAAAAGGCCCCGTCTGTCGGATGAGACGTTAAACCGAGGTCCTGACTCTCTGTGGTCATTAAAAAATCCCAAATGTTCCCCATAGGCCCTTCTCAATCATGGCCTCCTTATAATCCCCATCCACTAATTGGCTCTATAACTCTCTCCTCTCCACCAGTAGCTGGTGTGTGGTGAGCATACTGGTGCACTATGGCTGCCGTCACATCATCCATGTGGATGCTGCACACTGGTGGTGGTTGAGGAGAGTCCCCCTATGCTATGTAAAGCGCTTTGAGTGCCTAGAAAAGTGCTATATAAATGTAAGGAATTATTATTTTATTGGATTGCGTCGGTTTTATTCTTTTAAGAATTAATTTTACTCTGCAAACACTTTAAAACTGACTCAGGGTTGACTTTGCAAAAAAAGAGTTATTATTGAATATAAAGTTAAAAAACATGAAATGGGTTTTTAATTACTCTACCTTTTTAACATATTATGCAAAAACAAGTTTCTCACCTTGAAAATAGTTACATTTCTAGTTTCTACATTAGTAGTACTTCAGGCATTTTGTTTTGTTGGACAAGAAAAACTAGCGTCATACCTTGGGACAGACATTTGGAGTGGAGCCACATTGAAAGTCCCATATCTTTGGTATTTAACCAAATATGGTCTTAATAATGCAGATACAAAAAGGAAAGTTTGTTGAGAACCAGAATCTAAAAGGATATTAATATACATTTAATACTTGTAGAGTAATTGACACTCCAGCTTTGGGGGACTCTCACAGTCGGCATATTATGGACCTACCCATCTCAAAAAT
This sequence comes from Xyrauchen texanus, assembly GCF_025860055.1. NCBI lineage: Eukaryota > Metazoa > Chordata > Actinopteri > Cypriniformes > Catostomidae > Xyrauchen > Xyrauchen texanus. The sequence continues at coordinate 41,237,767 of NC_068283.1, read as the reverse complement.
ACTTTCTAATGTTATTTTTTGGACCAGTAGTTTTGCTCAAATCACTGGCAAAAATGTCAATTTTGAGCCACCTCTACAAAATAATGGATTACTCTGTGAATATTAATTGATGATATCATCACTTTTATTGAACTTTCTATATAAAAATAATCTTATTTTCAGAAATTTGGGTGCTTTGACATGGAATAATCCAAAAAGGGGCGGGGCAGGAGGTCAGCAAATGACTATGTACACCTAATCACCTAACTATTTAATTTGCTTGCAGCCGAGTCATGAGGGCTATCTGGTCTGTCTTGATATCTGGAGTATATTCTTGGACTATCTGACCACCAAGATCAGAAGCCGTTTGGCTGACAGAGATAGCGTCATTAACAGGTGCATACATATGTCTTTGTGCTAATAAAGGAAAATAAGCAAACAATTGCTGTTCTGTTTGTTTCCTGTATTGATTGTTTGACTGTTTTTTTTTTGTTCAGTGCAGTGATGATGTGTGTGTGTGTTTAAAGGTATAAAGATGCTCTAGTTCTGCTTCTGCGGGAAGTTCTTAACCGGATTCAGTTCAGGATAAACCAGAGTCAACTAGAAGAACTTGACGACGAGACGCTTGATGATGATGTACGACTCAAACAAACATTCATGGTTTTGTGTTCGCTAGAGCGTGAGTTTTGTTTGGCTGAACGTTTTATAGCAACTCTACATCCCCTCTTGTTTCCATAGCGACAGACGGAATGGCAACGGTATCTGCGTCAGAGTTTGGAAGTGGCTGCCAAGGTGATGGAGCTGCTGCCATCTCAGACCTTCTCTGTTCTGGTAGGTGTGTTTGTGTGGGCGAACGCATGTGTTTTCTCTCTGTACTGGGAACAATTGACACTCTATTGGCATATCAAAAATGTGTTTAATATAGAGGGAAGACTTTGAAATGAGATGAATCACATTCTCTGAAATCCAAACCAATCATTTGGGATCGTTCTCCCAAAAATAAAAAAACCCTCATTTTGTTCCAAACCAGTATGACTTTCTTCCATGAAAATGGCCATAGAAGGTCTGGCATGGTGTTTAAAAAAAGTGTGTGTGTGCACGCGTGCATGTGTGTTCCATTTGTTAACATTGTAAACTGTAATAAATATGTTGTTAATGATATTTAATGCATTATTTTTTTGGCGACCGACCAGAGTCACTATGCAGTTGGTTGAGACCATGTCCAAACTAATACATTGGCACTCTCCTTTATCGCATTCATTTAGTGTGATTAATTATATGAAAAACAACTTATTGAAATGCACACAACATTTGCCATAATCCACAAATGTAAATGTTGCTTTAATCCTCACATTGTGACTAGAGCACGATTGTCTGTTTATATTTTAGTTTCCAGTTCTCCAGGAAGATCTAGACATTTATCTTGGACTTCAACAGTTCATTGTGAGATCCGGAACAAGTGAGTCTTCATTTTCTCCCCTTCATTGTGATCTGAATATTCAGACGTTCATCACCTTTTTAGGTAATTTGTAGAGCCGGTCGTTCAACCGAACGCATTGTTACACTTAGAAAAGCTGTACGCAGAGCAACAAATGGGAGTGCAGGAGTCTCAAGACGGGTTTTAAACGTCGAAGTTCTTTTAACTTGAAACGGCATCTTATATATATATATACCGTAATTTCCGGACTATAAGCCGCAACTTTTTTCCGACGCTTTGAACCTCGCGGCTTATACAATGACGCGGCTAATATATGGATTTTTCCCGCTTTCAGATTTTATAAAAAAAAAAAAAAAAAACTTTCTGTGACGTGCTCAGTTTTTTGGCGGCGTGAAGCTTTCATTAGACCAATGAAATTGCCGAACAACTTTTTTTGTTTACTGTTTAGATTAAATCGAGCGCGCTCAAACTTCCCATTATTCTGATTACGGTAGTCATTTTGTCACCCTCACCATGGCAAAGACATGGAGAAACACATATGATGCTGCTTTCAAGTTGAAGGCGATTGATCTGGCTGTTGGAAAAGGAAATAGAGCTGCTGCACGGGAGACGTTGGAAACAGCAGCGTGAGGAATTGACTCGGTGCAAAAACACAACTAAATCTGAGGCTATTCTGAGGCTATTCAACTCCGACACCGAAGGAGATGACTTCAGTGGTTTCAGTGCACAGGACGAGGAAGATAGTGACCAATTACTTTCTTGGTAGGCTACTGTTTACTGCAAATGTTTTATTACAAGCCGTGTGTTTCAAGTGCCCTGCTTCACGTGTCCTTCATGGGAAAACTGTCACGTGGGCACCAGTGTGACAGTTTTCAGCAGGGCACTTGACGTTCCAGGTAAGGCTTTTAATGGCCACAGCAATGTTTAATCAATTTTATAAAGTTTCTCAATTCTTCTATGCGCCAACACTAGACTGACGTGTGTCACTCTCTCAGCTCTGTGGCTGCTGCCTTTTTATGCCGCTCTCCCCATGTTTACTGAAATTAGACACGAATTATTGAAATTATTAGACATAATTTAGCTCAGATGTAAGCTTACCGCTTTTCTCTCCCGGACGGGCGCTTGACCACGCCCCCGCTGCCACACCGTGTTTCGTTAAAGCCTATTTATTTTTGTTACAAGCCGTGTTTCGTTAAAGCCTGTGTAAAGTTAATTTGTTTCAATGTACCGGTAGGCACCTGCGGCTTATAGACAGGTGCGGCTTATTTGTTCAAAATAATATTTTTTTTAAAAATCAGTGGGTGCGGCTTATATTCAGGTGCGCTCAATAGTCCGGAAATTACGGTATATATATATTAGCCTAATTACATTTATATTCTTAAAGGGATAGTTCACCCAAAAATAATTCTCACATCATTTACTCACCCTCATGCCACTCCAGATGTGTGTGACTTTCTTTCTTCTGCTAAACACAAAGATTTTATAAGAATATTTAAGTTCTTTCGGTCCATACAATGCAAGTGAATGATGTTCGAAACTTTGAAGTGCCAAAAAGTACATAAAGGCAGCATAAAACTAATCCAAATACCTCTAGTAGTTTAATCCATGTCTTCAGAAGCGATATGATAATTGTGGTTGAGAAACAGATCAATATTAGTCCTTTTATATATATATATATATATATATATATATATATATATATATATATATATATATATATATATATATATATATATATATATATAATAAATAAATCTCCTCCCTGCCCAGTAGGTGCTGATATGCATAAAGAATGTGATTTGCCAAAAAACTAACAAAAAGTATATAAAAAGTGAAAGTGGACATTTATAGTAAAAAAGGACTTAAATATTGATCCGTTTCTTACAGAGCCCCTAAAGGGCTAAGGTGGTGGGGAACAAATTTGTCGAGTCAGGGAAAAAAGTAAGCAAATACTTTTGCGTTCTCTCGCAAAACTTTCCAGCTATCGAGTTCAACATGAAGAGAAAGCCAGTGCAATGAAAGAGTGAAGCCCAAAAGAAGGTTTTGGGATTTAAATAACTGCAATTCAGAACTCACTTTTAAATCTTTGTATGGCCACCATGATTGCTCTCCCTTCAGAGTGCCCTGTGGAGGCATCATTTATGCAGTTTGCTACATGTGTTGAATGATTGTCTCCCTCATAACACATTCACATGATAAATGCCACATATACATACAGTACTGCGTAAAAGTCTTAGGCACATGAGATGCTTCACAATGGTTATTTATATCTTCAGCTTTAGTGTGTAAATAGGAAATATAAATGTTAGACTCACAAACATTACTTTTGCAAAGAGAATAGAAGAACAGGGAGTCCTGCAACAGATGTCATGTTCCCCACAGAGACCCCAACTGAACATCGGGTCAGTCTGACATTACATTAAAGAGACAGAAGTAATTGAGAATATATAGAAGAACTGGGACGAATTCTCCAAGAAGCTTGTATCATCCTATCTGCCAACAACCAAGACAAACTGTGTCCAGGTGTATCTAGGAGAATTTGGGCTGTTTTAAAGGCAAAGGTGGTCACACCGAATACTGATTTAGCTTTATTATGTTTACTGGACTTTGTATGGCATTAAGTGATACATGAAAACTATACATTTCCTTATTTTTGAAGACATCCTCTCTTTGCAACATTTTTCACAAGTGCCTAAAACTTTTGTTCTGTACGCACAGTACATATAAAACAATAGTTGATATTTGAGCATATATGATAATCAAATTCCACTATAGTTTGGGGGAAAATGCTACATGTATAAAACCAAATATACATTTGTAGCATTTTTAAATCTTGCATTTTGAACTGCATTAAAAGCATGTTTGTTTTTTTTTTGTTTTTTTTTGCATATGCCAGATATCAGATTTATGTGTGATGTAGTGAGTCACTGTATCTTCTCACTCTTAACAATTTTCCACAAAAACTAGGCACCGGCACCTCGACTTATCTCTCATAAAAGCAATAGCCAGCAGAGCATCCAGATGTGGGAATGCATATGCAAGAGAACACAAAGTTTGGCGAGAGAACTCCAAAAGCATTTGCTTATTTTTTTTCCGGCGCCACAAATTTTTCCCCAACACCTTGACCCTTTAGGGGCTCCGTAGTTTCTCACCCACACTGGATATAAATGGATTAAACCACCAATTCTATGAATTACTTTAGCTTCAAAGTACTTGCCACCATTCACTTGCATTGTATGGACATACAGAGCTTAAATATTCTTCTAAAAATCTTTGTTTGTGTTCTGCAGAGGAAAGAAAGTCACACATCTGGGATGGCATGAGGGTGAGTAAATGAGGAGAGAATTTACATTTTTGGGTGAACTGTCCCTTTAACTCACCAAAGCACGAAGGGGAATTTGTTTGACATGTGATATTTTCCTCAGTTTCCTTGTCCTTTATGCAGCCAGTTATTTTTGCTGCCTGACTTCCTTCTATCAAAGCCCAAAACGTCATATTAAATTGCATGGTGTTGACATTACACTTAAGCATTGGTTAGACTCTCGAATTTAAGGTAAACATTTTTATAACCCAGAATCAGTTGAGCAACAGGAACACTAACAGACATGACATGGGTGTTTGTTTTCATAACCAGAGACTTGAATAGTCAACCCATGTAAGTGAAGATGCACAACTTCTTTGCGTAAGTCTGTACAACTGCAGACAAGTTGAAATATGTAAAGGAGGAAGTTCAAGTGCATTCGTTTTAATTTTTAGTTGCATGGATGGTCGCGTTCACTCTGATATTTAATGTTCTATGTGGTGGTTTTGTTCTAGTCTGGCTAGTGAGCTGCTGTCAGCTGATGTTGAGTGGTTTTGCACTTCTGTGTGTGTGTGTGTGTGTGTGTGTGTAGGTCGCAGGCTGAACATCACGGCAGAAGCTGACTGCAGAAAGCTGCACTGCGCTCTCAGAGACTTGAGCTCTCTGCTGCAGGCCGTCGGGCGACTGGCCGAGTTTTTCACAGGGGACGTTTTCACGACTCGCTTTAACGACGCTCTCGCCATCGTGCAGAGGTCAGTTCCTCATTCAATAGCAATACTGCCTCCTCACGACCACACTGAATGTCTTCTCCATTTCAGATTATTTGCTCACGTTTTACACCATGTTTTCACTCCTCTGATCTCATTATTTGTGGGGTTGGCTATGTCAAGCATCACTATTAGGGTTCGAGATTTGAACAATCCCCTAACGCTTCGAATTAAACTTTATGCTACAACCATGACGCTTGTTGAGGAGAGGTGTGCTCTTTTTAAGAAATCAGGCTTCAATTGGCGGACTATTAAATAGGCACAACTTGGATCATTTCAGTAGTACACCCACATGACAATAGTCATATCATGCCGTTCACGTGTTACACTTGCTATAGTTAACTTCCACGTTGCTTCTTTGTCAAATAGCAATGTCAGATGTAACTCAAGTCAATCACTTTAAAGCCCCACCTTGAATAAGTAATGGCTTGTATCATATGTAGATATTATTTCATATAGATATGTCATAAATAATCATAAAAAAGGGACACTATTACATATCTCAATGACCCTACACACTTTTGGTAATCAAGTTTTTGTTTTGCAATTTTGCTCAAATTGAGGAATACTAGAGAGGTTTGGGCATAACTCCAAAAAAAATGGATGAGGTAAAAGGGGTGGAATTAAGTCTCTGGTCACTAAAGGGTCAAATGAATGCAAATTTCATGTTGCATATACACAATAGTTCACTCAAAAATGATTTACTCACCCTTGTGTCGTTCCATACCGGTATGACCTTTTACATATATTTGTCTTCCATATATATAAATATATATATGTCTCGGGGAAGACCCAGGATTAGGTGGAGAGATTACATCTCCACACTGGCCTGGAAATGCCTCGGGGTCCCCCAGTCAGAGCTGGTTAATGTGGCTTGGGATAGGAAAGTTTGGGGCCCCTGCTGGAGCAGCTGCCCCCGCGACCCGACTTCGGATAAGCGGTTGAATATGGATGGATGGATGGATATATAAATATATATATGTATACTGCAGACTGCGTATCTTCTCAATACAATGGCAGTGGATAGTGAATCACTTTAAAACTTAAAGGACCCAACAGTATCATAAATGTAGTCTATGTGGCTTGTGCCTCATATTCCAAGTCTTCTGAAGGTGTACCATAGGTTTAGGTGAGCAACAACCAAGTATACTGTAGCAGTATGATCTTGACATCTGTTGTGTGTTCATAAGAAGCTTATAGCATGTTTTTAGCTGTAAACAATGCAAGTTCTTGCATGTACGCCAAAGCCAGAACGACATGAGGGTGAGTAAATTATGACCGAATTTTCATTATGGGTGAACTGCTCCTTTAAATGCTGATGCAAAGAGGTGACAATTGCTTCATTTGGTTACATGTAAACAACTGACTGAAATATCTCATGTTGGTCATTGTCTTGTGTCCTCACAGGCTGGTGGAAGTGTCATGTTACGGATCTCAGATCAGCTTCTACAATGTAGAAATGGCTGTTCCCTCTGTGCTCAAACCGGACCTTATAGACGTGTAAGAAAACACATATGCTGTTTAATGCCCTGCATTTGTGGCTGTCAGTTCACCTAAATGTTGCTATGAACCGTGCTTTGTGAAATGTGTCTGTGTTTCAGCCATGCGCAGTCACTGGCCGCTCTGCAGGCGTATTCTCATTGGCTGGCACAGTTCTGCGGGGAGGTGCAGCGGCAACAAGATCAAACGCAATTTATGGATCTCATCACGTCGAGCATGGCCGCCACGACCCCTCTCATCAATGCCAAGGTGATGTTCTTCACTCATTTTAAGTTTTCCTGAAGTTTCAGTTATATGGCACTGAAAGTTAGTTTTTGTTAAATATTAAAGTACATTGTGTAAACTCAAACATCACTAGATTTTTAAGACTCATCCGTTTTCTGTATAATCAGCTGCACTTCAAATGAAATATGATTCTCTGGCACTAACTTTCTGGTTATGCGCATTTGTTTCAGGTTCCAGAGAAGTTGCTGTTATCTGCGTGCCATCTCCTGGTCTCCATGGCAACCACCGTACGGCCCGTGTTTCTGGTGTCATTGCCAGCGGTGCAGAATATCTTCAACCTGATCACAGAGAATCATAACCACAGATTACCTCAAGAGGTGTGCATGTGGATTTGTTTATTTTCAGCCGGTTTTAAAAAGTGGGACTGGCTGGCACAGTTTGTACTTAGTTAATCTATATTTGTTTATGATGTAATGTTTGATTTGTTTTTTTAAGGCTCACATCCTTGTGTGTCGGGCTCTGTCCAACATGTTTCTGTTGCCGTGGCCGAGCCTACCAGAAGCAGATCAACAGTGGCCGAGCCGCTCGACCAATCATGCACGACTTCTCAGCAGTCTTACGCAGCAGTACCGCCTCCTGCCCCGCCCACTCAACCATCACCCCACCAGTGAGTACAACAGAAGATTACTATTAGATACTTGCCTTACATTAAACACCCACCAAGTGTGCTTTGACCATAGCATGAAAAGGAAGACTTTTTGAAATTAATAAAAGGATGGAATATTAAAGAGTTAAATGCAATTTAGGATTTATTTGATTGCAACAGAAAATAACTAGATGGGTAAAGTTTGTCAAGACAAATTTTGATGTTGGCTAGTTGTGAAATCTTACGTTTAATGGCGCGATTTTCGGCTGTCGCGTGAGCTTGCGAGAGGGATCGTGTGGAAATAATGGGTGCTCGTGTGGTTGTGGCTCGTATCATGGGAGAGGAATTATGAGCGGAGGCAAGTGGCTTACGAGCTGCTCACGACTTCCTGATAATTATTAAAAATGTTTAAAATATAGTGTGTATGTGTATATATATATATATATATACACACGCAAGAAGTGATACGAGATACAAAATGCATGATCATATGTTATGCATTTCCGAATATGATGTGTATGTTTTTAATCATATATTTTATTGGTTACAATATGAAAAAGTATCTCCTACTGAAAAATCTACTTATTTGCTGACCTGACTGTCCAAGAGAATTGGCGATTTCTCTTCATCTCTTCTCTTTCTCCACCCGGTTGTGGGACCGTTCAGAGGAAACATCAAATAGGCACTGGTGCTCCTGCCAATGTTCCACTAATTTTTCCTCTATTTCTTTGGTCCAATTCGAGTTTCTTGATCGGAGTCATGCTAGTTGATGTTCTGTTGTAGGTACATCAGGACTCCTCCCACTGAAACTTCCCGTGCCCCGTTTCTTGCTCTCTCATTGGCTGTAGGTCAACGCTGCTGTTGTATTCAGTCAAAACATATTTCACACTGCACGATTTGGAGTCGCAGACGGGTCCAGATATTTAACATCGTCGTTCATAGGAGCGAGTTCCGAATTGCCCATGATTTCAGGCTTTTGTCAGCGATCTCAACAAAACTGTCAGCGAGCGAAAATCTGGCTTAAAATCATGTAGCGTAAACTCCGCATAAGACAAACTGCTAAGCTACAGAGTGAGAGAAGGAGAGAGAGTGGGCAACTTAAAGCAGATCAAAGGCATTTTTTAGGTTTGTTTACATTTGAATATTTGACAATCTGAGCTGGAATTAACGAGCATTCCGTTTGCCCATTTGAATATTCAGTTAATATAAACCTGTTTTTTTTGTTTAGTTTTTTCCCTCCAGATTTTGATCATTGTTTGTATGAAAACCTTAAGTCTGAAAAGTTAGAAAAGATATGGCACAATATTCCAGAACAGCCTGAAATTTTGGTCCACATTTAGGGATAAAAAATACAAACAAACAACCTAAACAGCGTTTGTAGAATAACAAAATGCTGGCGTCGTCAAGCCAACATGATCATTTTAAATTGTCTTTACAACAATGCTCTTAAATTGGAGGTCTGTGGAGTGAGGCATTCTGGGGGATTTTAAAGCATTCATTTGAAGCTCGTATTTTTGTTCAAGCACTTGCATGAATTCTTCAGGGAAAAGTTTCATTATTTGAGCTGGAAAAATGTTCTTTGGACATTGGAGTACTTTTTAATGCGGAGCAACTTCTGGTTATAGCCTACTTCAGCATATTTCCTGTTGGTGGAGTTTACTCCATGTATGCAGTTAGGCCATGTTACAATCTTTGTTGTCCCTGCACTTAAAAATAATCAGGTTTGCTTTATGTATTTGGTAATGAGTCGAAAGACTGGCTATAACAGTCTAAATTAGACAAGTCTTATTTAGTAAATAATCATTTGTATCTTGTCTGTCTCTCAGGTAAAGCAGTGATCCAGCAGACTCTGTGTGTATTGAAGGATCTGGTGGACAGTATATCAGGAGAAGCTACCAAATCCCGTCAGATCTGTTACCACAGTCTGCAGGAGTCAGTACAGGTCACGCTCTCCCTGTTTCCCCAATTCATCCAACAGCCAGGTAAACAGTCACAGTTTCGGCCCTAATATCTCTGGAGACAGTGCTGTACTGCTTAAAATGAAGTTGTGGTCATTTTTATTTTAGATAGTGTTTTTTTTTTCTCCCTGCTGATGTAAATCTGATTTATTGGATTCTCTCTCTCTCAGATGTGACGGATGAGATGCTGAGTTTCTTTCTTACGCTGTTTCAAGCGTTACGTGTGCAGATGGGCGTGGCCTTCACAGAGCAGATCATCCAGACCTTTCTCGGCATGTTCACCAGGTGTGTGAGGCACCTGTTCTCCGAGCTCTCTTTACTTACTAGACAGCCATGGAAAAAAATCTGAATGTGTTTTAAACTGGTTGATCTTCATCATGTTCCTCAGGGAGCAGCTGGCGGTGAGCATCTTACAGGAGGGCAGCTCGGGTTCCAAAGTGGTCCAGAAATTTCTCAAGATTCTTCAGGTTAATAAACAAGAACTTACTTTGTCTTTGAGTTTGTGGTTATTAAATATATTGTATTCACTGTTCATCTTTGTGTGTTATTGTCTCAGGTTGTAGTGCAGGAACCTGGTCAGACCTTCAAGCCTCTGTTACCCAGCATCCTCAGTCTGTGTTTGGATCAGGTTTACCCAATATTGGCAGAGGTACACTATATGACCAAAAGACACTCAACTTCAGAGTCATTTGGAAAAAGTTGATTTCCCAGCATAGTTGCAAAATAAAGGAAATGATGTTTCTTTAGAAACAACCTTTAGCCTTTAAGGTCCTATAAAAGGTCTCGATCAGAACTTGTGTTAATTTGCTCATCTTTTTCTCTGTTTTGTAGCGCTCCTGTCCAGATGTGAAAGCTGAGATGTTTGAGCTGCTCTTTCAGATTCTTCATCAGAACTGGAGGTTCTTCTTTAAGAGTTCTGTGCTGAGCAGTGTGCAGAGAACCAGGGGTGAAGAACCCATGGAGAACCAAGAGCAGTTTACTACTGCCATGCAGGTATCTACTGCACAATATTTGCGTTTTCAAACGAAATCGTATTAGTGTGGACGTGACCTGAAGCTGAAACTATTTAGTTTATATAAATAAAACCTGACACTTTCAGAGTTTTGTAAGTTGCCATATGAACAACCAATCTGGAACGACCATTAGACTGATTTTAGGTTTCACTAACTTTACAAATGTGCATTTAAGATTGCTTTCAAAAAGTAAACATAACACCTGTTCTCAGTTCATTATGAGTCTGCCATAACCTGCAATTCAGTAAGCGAGAACTGCATCAATCAAGCGATTCGTTTACTAATTGCACAGAACATTGCCCTTGTGTTTTTGTGTGTGTAGCCAGTGTAGACCACTTCATTTTACCCAGTCATACTTGATACATACAATGTCCTACCATTATGTCTGACTATTGTTGTCTTTGACTTTCAGGCATTCGGTCAGTCTTTCTTGCAACCAGATATTCACATCTTCAAACAGAACTTGAGTTATCTGGAGGTCCTGAACACAAAACACAAGCTGTACCACAGGGTAACGCACACACTCATATGCAACACTTTGTCCTGAATTAAATAGTTTTATATATAATTTAGATATTGCAGCTTTTACATTTTGGCTGATTACACAGAATTAAATGCTTATATAAATGTGTATGTGTGTATATATATATATATATATATATATCTAATGTAATTTCAAGTAGAGGGGAACCTAACTGAATCAAGTAACTCCAACAAAAAATGTAATGTCAAAAGTAACTCAAATGAAACTCTTAGTGAATGCTAGCTAGTTACAGGAAATGTTAACATGCTAAACCGTTTGGTGGGAAGCACTACTAAGTAGTTGCTATGGTAAGCATAGTTATCCCTCAATGGATAAAGCAACTGTCCTCGACCTAGGCTTAAGCTCCACTCTTCACCTTGATGGTAACCTCTCAAACTACTACTTTTGAATCTCAACGTACCAAAACATTAAATAATAGCAAGTCTCTACCTTCATATTCATCTTGCTCAAAGACACTTAAAATAACACAACATTTACTCTCCTTATGGAGTCCCACGCAAAGCATGCTGGGAACTAGAAATCCTTGTTTACCTAGTTTGACTCCTGTCTCTGGTTGGCTCCCTGTCTAATGTTGACACTGATATTCTGCGTCTATTTCAGAAGCTGTTTCGGAATTCAATGCTCTTCCACTTCTTAAACGTTCTGCTGCAAGTCCTCCTGCACAAGGGTCACGACCTCCTACAGGAGGACATCGCACTGGCCCTCTACAACATGGCAGCGGTGGATTTCACAGCATTCTACTCTTCCTTCTTGCCAGAGTTCCTAAATGGTTGCCAAGGCCTCGACCCACACCAACGCACAATGCTTGCCCGAAACTTCACGCCAGAGAGGGTGAGCACACATGATTTGTGCATTTTACAATGGGATTCTTAGATTTGTTAGTGTGAAGTATAGTTTTTATGGTGAAGTGCATTATGGTGCGTAGCTGTAGAGTATCTAAGTCAGGTTTGGGGAATGTTCGACTAATATTAATGATCGTAATCAATGATTAATCATACGGTTTTGACTAGATAACAATACATACAAAAACGCCCCAAAAAGGGCTTATATAGTCCAAGAGTCTTCTTCAAATATATATAGATAATTAAACACAACGAATTATAATTAATTAGGAATATACGTCATATGCAGACAGGCTATATTAATTTTAATAACACCTTAATGGAATTGACCCGTAGGCTACCGCAACCAGTCAGTTCGTCCAGCGAACCGCTTTGCTAAATACTCCTGATCAATTCTCCAGAAGGTTTATTTTTAGTATAAGCTTATTCATCAAAAGCACCTTAACTTACTTTGATAATATCAGCTCGTAGCTTAAAATCGCACATTAAAGAGGCTTTGTTTTATGACCAACAAACACAGACAATCAAGCGTATAATTGGGTTTAATACAAGGAACTAGGATATATCACTACACTTAACAAACAAACATTTAACATAGAAACATAAGATAAAAACAGTAAACACAGTAAGGGAAAATAAAGAGATTATTATAGAGATAGTAAACTTATTTCCACAGTTAACCTTTCAGAGCCAGCACGGAAGTTACACACTGTAACGCATTTGAATTTCAATGAAATAATACTTGCACAATGGACCTATGTGTGTCGCTGAGCAAGACTGCGTGTATGTCGTGTCCTCGTGGCGTCCTTGAGATGGGCTTTCTGTCGGTGTTTCCAGAGCGTGGATTGTCCGCGTAGAGTTCAAAGCGTCTTAAAGTTAACTGTTGGAGAGTTGCAGGGTTCCGGAGGGTTGAGATGTTCAGGGTAGTCCGAGGGAGGAGAGAGAGGGTCCGAAGATGTCCGGAAGAGTGGGGGAAGAGTGCAGAAGAGAAGAGATGCCGGGGAAGCGAAGATGCAAAAGAGGGAGCAGCAAAAGAGTTGAAATGTTCAGCAGAAGAGAGAGAGTCAATGCTGGATCTGACTTTTAAAGTAGGGAGGTCACACCTCCTTTGGGAGAAGTGACCCAATGAGACCCCTCCGTTTTGGGCGCGAGTTGGTTTCTTTGTTCTGCCAAGGCTCTTCATTTGCATACTTTACGACTTTACAGGCTTTGGGTTGAATCACTCAAAAGACAGTAAAACATAGCAGAATACCTTTTAATGTAATCTTATATTTATATTCAGCTAGGACAAGTCGTAAGGTTTAATTTGATACCAAGAAACATGTATTTAGTACACTTAAAAGTGGATATACATACTCAGGCTTTTATTTAAAGCTTCAGAGTTTAACTAATCACAACTAAACAAATTTTAACTAGTTTAATCTAACATCAGAAATACACAACATACAGGGATTAAACGTATTTCCTTAAAAATAAACCTTCTAGGTTTTAAAATGAAAGACACATTCTGTTGCCAACTTTTCACGTGCCTTGCTCACATGGTAAAGCACGAGGATTTGGAGTGTGTCACATGGGTAGGGGGTTTTAGAAGGACGAGGATTCTCTGTCAATAGCGCATTATACTTCCCAGACTCGCCGGCGCTATTCCAGTGATTTAGATAAGGTTTAACAGTGGGTTCATTGTATTCAGAATCCATGACTTCCATGATTCCCCTTCATACTCTACATAGCACTGGACATTATGTAAAAAATATTATTTCTGGATTTGTGCATTTTAGAGTGTTTACAAAGTGTGTTACTTATTAAATAAACCAGTTTTTCATATTGCATTTTCATGCTTGTAGCCGATATGACTTATGCGTTCACATTGGATAATGTAAAAGGTACAAATGCACTGCATGTACTCGCATGCTAGAGCATGTAAGTCATGTCTTGTTGCTGTCTTTTCCACCCCTTGCAGGACCTGCCATCATTTTCTCAGGGAGTGTATCGTCTGGTGAACGATCTGCGCTTCTACAGACTGTGCAACGGAAGCCTTCCACCAGGAACGCTGAAATTATAGCAGCAGATGACACATGCCACATAGCCAAACCAAGGCCCCATCCTTCCAAGGACGCAGATCACTGCTTTAGTGGTCACGTATTGCCTTTTCGCCAGAGGCCAGCCTGTGATCTCACCGGAGGCGTGTTCGTTCGTCTGCTTATTTTGTGTTTATTTCAGCTAGATTTTACACATTGCCAATGATCAAGAGGCCAAAGTGGATGTTCTACGTCTGCCGTCGAGACTGGAGCACTCTTAAAAGTTGTCCAAAATCGGCTGATGCGATTTAAAAGCACTGCTGTTCGGGACCCACGGTTTTGTTTATGCAAACCTCTATTGATTGGGATTGAATTGGAGCGGTGCTTTCTGAATTGCTTGTTGTTTTAAAAGAACTGGTAACTGAAAGCACACTTATTTTGTTGAAATGAACAGATGGTTTCTGAAATGCAGTGCTTGGAGTGAGCGAATGGATCTCAAAATGGTTTAAAGTGAATTTTGCCTACTGGCTGATTTTGAGTGAAGCATTTCTGGAGCTGAGTGGTTTTAAAGTGAACAGGTGCAATGCAGAGCAATTTATTTTTTCTCTTAATCGTCTGGTTTTATTTCTTAATCCTCATTTCCATTGCAGATGGAGTCTCACGTGTTTTTCATATCATTCCATCCTGAACAAGGAGAAACAAACCTTCAATAAAGTTTTATAATGAAACGCATTCTGTTTTATTGTTTAATTGATTGCATTGATTCCAGTTAACTTGGAAATCCTATTAACAAATTAAACAAATGGCTTGATTTGAGCACAAATGCATGTTTTCTCTAGCAGTGGTTTTGTATGTTGATTTCAAACAGCTAGTTTAAATCTTTATAAAGTAGAAATTTTGGGGGAATTCTGTGCTCCAAAACAAACAGTATCGTCATATTCATGCAATGCCTCTTGGGTAAACAAATAAACACAAAAAGGGTGATGAAGGTAGGTTTCAAACAAAAGGTTGAACCATGTTCTCAGAAGAACACGTATGTAAATGTCAGAATATTTGGCGATGTTGACACATTAGTTTAGTTTATTATCTGTTCGCCAAAATGTTTTTTATGGTACCATTTGCAGTTTACATGAATTACTTTGTGCTTAACTCATTTAATAGCCCGTAATGTGCTATTCAATAGCCAGGTCTCGTGACAACATACTCCATATGGTCTAACAATTTAACATGCCTTCATGTGGGGCATCTTAAAGGTGCAGTTTTATTTGTATAGAGCTTTCCACAACACTTTTCAGCTTTACAGAAAATCATGCTTTATAGATATTACAGTTTCACTTTCTGTTAAAGTCGAAGAATGATCATAGTTTAGTTTGAATAAATATGATTGTAAATTGTGTTTAAATATAAATAATTAAATCATGGCATTTAGAGCCCCAGTGAGCATCTGAAGGTGACTGTGGCAAGGAACACAAAACTCCATAAGATGTAGATTAATGGAGAAAAATAACCTTGGGAGAAACCAGACTCACTGTGGGGGCCAGTTCCCCTCTGACTAACATCATGAATATAATGTAAATATTAATATAATGTATAATATATAAATGTATATATTAGTTATGTATAGTTAAAGTCATGGTTTAAAATTATTAAACTAAGTAAGTGTTAAGGGACAGTGTTTAAACATCGATTGTGTTTGAACTGTAAGATTAATGACCACAGTCGTTGAAGTCCATCCTTGATTATCTGCAGAAGTTCACGTTAGTCTATTTTCCACCATCGGGCCGAACGGTTCTGGGCACGATTAGGCACGTCACCATTAGAAACCGTTCTCAGCCCAGAATTCTCAGCACGCTTAGACAACCGTGCTCTACCGTGCCTGTAGTGAAGTCTTGACTCACGATTGTTCAATTGATGTATTTCTTGTGTACATTTGAAGTCTGTTTTCACCACCACAGTGGATAAAACCATCTGTAACCGTGCCGGTTGGCCGGGATCGGCACAAAATAGAATGGTTTCACAACCAGAACATTTCGGCCCGATGGTGGAAAAGAGTCTCTGGTAACCTCGGAATATGAATCCCGAGGTTGAGACTGGAAAACAAATAGAATAATATTTGCATAGATGCCATTCAATTTTTTGCAGAGTTATAGATCATGATCACTGTTTCTGGTATGATTTTAAAATATCAAATTGGTATCAAATATAACACCCAATTTTTCGATGTAGAAGATGATGTAACAGTACATCCATTGAGAGTCAAATTATATTTTAAAGAACCATTGAGGAATTGTTGACTACGGTATGTGCTTTTATGTTATTATTTTGTGTGATCATCACTGTAATGGTGGATAACTTCCAAATGCTCATCAAGAACAGAAGGAAGACGAGGTTTTTAAAGGAATAACAATCCAGACGGGAGGTTGACCAGCTGGCTGTCTGGTGCGGTCACAACTTTGAGCTGAACACGCTCAAAACAGTGGAGATGACAGTCGAGTTCATAGCCATGTACCTGAGGTTCAATGGTCACTTCCTCGGGTGTGCCTTATTTTTCTATAATTCAATGGTCCGTCATCAATTATTCCTCACACACACACATTTATATATATATATATATAAATCATTTTAGTCATTTAATTTTTTTAAATTATTTATCTTAACCTTATTTCTGTATACATTTTTATTGTTGGTATATAAGTATTATTTTTTATTTTTTTCCCTTCACATGTACTTCCTGTCTTTATGACTCAGTGATTGTATTCATACATTGTTCCATCTGTATAATTGTGTATATCTTATTGAACACAGTTTTAGCACAATCTGTGGACTTTTCAGACTGTTCCTTACCCACCCTAGGCAAAATTTCCCATTTATATCTGTTAAATGAGCGAATGAATGATACAAAAATGATACAAAATCTCTACATAATTGACACATCTTACAACAATTGAGAATAATTACAATTTAATAAACTATATATATATAAAATTAAGAGATTTAAGAAGTGAGTTTAATTCAATATCAAAGGGGATAGGATGGAATACCGTTTGTAAATATTTGCTTATGAAGAATTTGCCATATAAAATAAAGAAATTAACAATATAACTCCATGTGGTCTACTTTTATTATCATTATAATAAAAAAAATAATGTCTTTTAAATTGAAAGAGTGTGTAACATTGGCAGAATCAAAATTGTTTGGAAATAGGGCCACCAAAAAACAAACGTGCAAATGTCTCCTCTACTTGTTTGCAACAAGATCATGAGCTGCCAATGTCCAAATATTTAGAAATGTTAGAATTGACGGGGTATATTTTATGTGCAATTTTGAAACATATTTCCTTTGCCTTATTGGAAATACATTATTTTCCAGGTAAAAGCCGGCCCTTTTCCAACCAATATCTTCTACCAAAGACCTCCAACAGAACTTTCCACTTGAAGAAATGTCTTTTTAAATTGAACATTTTGGCGTACATGCCTATTGGTACATTTCTTATCTAATAGATCAATCCCTTCCTAGAGTAAAGTAGATTGTATTGTAACTGTACTCCTTGGATTATATATGGAGTGACTTTTAATAAGGTGAATTATCCCAGGTGAGATTGCTTTAACCACTGCACTAAACTCTTTTGGAGGAACCGGGAAATTGTGCTAATTCATACATTTCTCATAAGTCAAAACATTTCCTGAGTCATCAAATAAGGAAAGGATACAGTTAATATTATTTTGGAACCATCTGGGGAAAAAATCAACTCATTCCTGATAGTGATGTCACTGTTATTCCATAAAATTGTTAAATGGGGGTGAGAAATGGACATAGTACAGCTTCCAAGCAAGGAGACACTGCTGATGAAGTTTGGACAAAGCAATAGGTAGAAGGTAAATAATTGCATTTCAAAATAAAGAAAAGGCTACCAATTTGATCAAAGATATGGTTGGGGATGACATCAGCTATGACATACTGCACATTTTCATGATACAAGCATTTAATTGTTACAAGTGTAAATGTTGTACAGTGACGTCAAAATTACAGAGTTATTCAGCCCCAACCCAAATTTTGTCATCTAACTTCCTGTTTGTATTGAAGCTACATTGAAGAGTCGATCAAAATTGATTCTCCTTCATTTTTTGGTTTCGATGTGTAGTTGACATGAAATGTTCAAAAGTGACCGTTCGTATTATTACAAGTTCATGACTAAAGAAAATTACAGCTTTTAAAATGACATTTTCACACTATGTTTTTTTGAAGCTTTAATGTGATTAAAATAGTTGTAAATATAATATAAAATAAAACGTACCGTTTCACATGTAAATGTGTATATGCATAAGTTGCACCCCTTCCCCCGTCTCAAACAAATCTACTCGCCTGAACTATAACACGATGGGTGAATGACACAAAAAGTTGGCCAGCTAGAGGTGTCATACAGAGATATTTTAATGACTTTGTGTTATCTCTTGGAGTTCATGTGATGTGCACAAAGTATATGAGCCATATCAGTCCATCCACAGATTGAAGACAGTACTCTTGTTTAAAATCTTCCCGCTCTGCTTCCACTTTTTAAGACATCCTTTGAAAACTTTAAAATACTCCTGATAACTTTTGACAACTCTATAACCTGTAAATCCACTTTGCTAGCTAATTACACTTTTCCATCAACACCATAGATATGGTGAATGGTCTGCACTTATATTAGGGCTTTTGTTTAACCTTAGCGGTATTTAACGTGTCTCATTCACTCATTCACACACACCAATGATGGCAGAGCTGCCATGCAAGGTGCTAGACTGCCATTGGGAGCAACTTGGGGTTCAGTGTCTTGCCCAAGGACACTTCAGCACGTGGAGTCGTGTGGGCCGGGAATCGAACCACCAACCCTGCGATTAGTGGCCGACCCGCTCTACCACCTGAGCCACAGCCGTCCCATATCTATATAGCAACCCCTAGAATGGAAGTTCAGAGACAAAATGTTCAAGGTGGCTGTGCGCTAGTTTCTCTGGTGCACAAGGAGAGCATTGTTCACAGAAATTTAATAAAGATGCTGACAAGTCACGCCTGAGAAAAACCGCTAATTTGTGTCTCGACTTCTTTTCTCCTCAAAAATGAATCTGTCAATCAGATCTTATGCCTACATATTTCTAGGGTTTTTTTTTTATCATTTTTGCAGTAATCAACATTATGACACAATTGCTGTCGATTGAGCTTAACTTGTATTGAACCTTGAATTGTCCTTTAAATAATGATTATTTCACACAAGTCCTAAGTGAGAATATTTTAAAGACAACATTCTCTCTTGAATGAGGATGAGGTGAAGACAGGTGAGTGATATTAAAGCATACAACAAATTTTTAATGCTTTTCTTTGCTGACATTATATGACTAATGTCAGAATACTTTGTTTAGCAGATTTTTACCAGAAGCACATTCTACGTTCAGTGAATTCAGGAAATGCACTAGTCAGGTCTATACCTTTATGCAGTGTGTATATACGGTATATCCTCATGTTACTCTACATCCTCATGCATGTACATTATGCTTTGTCTTCACTATACACTATGCATAATTTATTTAAATATATTTTAACTGTGTGGCAGGGTGGAAGGCGGGGCCGGGTTGTGATTATACACACCCGGTCCCTTATCAGGCTAATTAAGCCTCCAAGAGGGATAAAGGCCGATGGCAGATGGTGCAAAAGACAAACACACACCTGACGGACATGACCGTATACGATCTGTCTCTCCCGCACCATCCTCCGCAGTCAGCCTTTATCCCTCTCGGAGGCTTGATTAGTCTGATAAGTAAGTGTGTAGAATCATGAACCGGCCCCGCCATCCGCCCTGCCACAGTCCTCCCTCGTTCTCTCAGGCTGGGGAGCCCCCGGCATGACGTACACCCCCTTTCCCTGCCGGCAGGTCATCCCCGTCTACCTGGATGAGGGAGGGGACAAGGGGAGTGAAACAGAAATAATAAAAATGGGGGTATAATTCCTGTAACAGTGTAGTACCCCCAAAAAACACTGTCAAATTTAAACAAGAGGGAGGCAGAGCGGCAGTGAGAGAGAGGAGAGAGAGATGAAAAAAAAAAAACTCTCTCGCCAGTTCTCCGATACGCCGTAGCTTGTTCCTTGGCCACTCCTCCACCCTCTAACGGACCACAGCCACGCCTCTCCGGGCGGATCGGAGGCAGTCCTCCAGCCCCTGGCGGACGGAATGCCCCGCTGCGTTCTCGGGGAACAGAAGGGGTCTCCCCCGCCCCTGGCAGCGGTTCTCCAGCTCCTGGTGGTCGGCACGAGCCTCTCCCCACTCGCGGTCAGCGGTCTCAGACCCCGGCGCATTTCAGCGGCAGGTAGGGGACTCCTCCGCTCCTGGCAGCGGCCCTGACCGCTCCAGGCGGTCGGTTAGGAGCCCCTTCTCCCCTCGCGGTAATATAAAACTGAAGCAAAAGACAAACACACACATATGACGGACATGTCAGTAAACTATCTCTCTCTCCCGCACTATCCTCCGCAGTCGGCCTTTATCCCTCTCGAAGGCTTAATTAGCCTGATAAGGGACCGGATGTGTATAATCACAACCCGGCCCCGCCCTCCGCCCTGCCACAAACTGACTGATCTCAGTTCAGAACACTCTGCACCGAGTCATGTGACAAAAGAAAATGGAGCTAATCACAGCAGAGTTTGTATTTGGGAGAACTGGCAAAAAAACTAGTTTTTACACTGAAACCTGTTTGAGTCAAAAGACTAGGGTCTCTAGTTTCATCCAAAATGCCAGTTTGAAAATGTAATTGATTGATCGCGAAGCGGACATGAAGTGTTACATATTGGTGACTGTTTTCTTTCCTCCATAATTGACAGAACAGAGGACAAGTGAGCAGACTGATGACCAATTCAACAAAGAAGCTCTTAGCTTTTCTTACTCAGAAATGTAATTCAGTGATTGGTGAGATTCAGAAAATGTAGACATAATGCACCATTAAAGGGCTTATTTATTTTCCTTAACACAAAGGTAGAAATTGTGGACAAAATGTTTTGCTCAGTTTTGGCATACAATGACAGTTCGACTTTAAAGCTGATGTCTGTAACTTTTTTCGAAGGTAAAATTATTTCTCGTAAACCTACTTAATATGTTTTTTACTTTGATTCCAACTAAAAGTGTAAACACCGGATCTGTGGTGCTATGAAAACATTTCTCTGTTTCTGCTTTGAATGGCCCTGTTTGTACAACCATTATATGACTGGAAGTGTTCAAGAATTTTCTGGAATTTGCTTTCATTTTCTAAATTCTGTTTGTTGACACTAGAGATGCAGAAATGACTCACTTTGGCTTCAAATATGAGTGAACATGTTAATACTGTAGACGATGCTAAAACATCCCACAAAGAGAACCTGAAGCATCTTTACTTTCAGTTGATAACTCTGGTTGAATGATTAGATATGTATGTAACGTTTGGAAAAGAGAAAAGGTCAAGAATGTTTTATGTAAGATGTTGTGGAGCACAAATCCATGCACTTATTCCAGTTTAAGTCTTTGATTTGTATTTTATGTTGTTTTTCAGCATTTGCAATGTACAATTTTACCTGATTTTTATTGGTTGCCTTCACTAAATCAGGATGAGGACTATTGCAGCACTTCTTCTCATTTTAGCTGTTGAAGTTAATCTAGGACTCTGAGTATGTTACATGCAAGAAAACATCATGGTTACTGTTGTAACCCCCGTTCTCTGATGGAGGGAACGAGATGTTGTGTCGATGTAGTGACACTAGGGGTCTCTTCTGAGAGCCTCGGTTACCTCTGAACTTGAGAAAAGGCCAAAGAGATGTTGGCAAACAGAATTTGCATGTCCCTCTCCCGGACATACGGGTATAAAAGGAGGGAATCGTGCATCTGTTCATTCAGGTTGTGCACTGAGGAGCCGAGAATAAGGTTCGGCCGTTACAGCGGTTGGTACAGTGTTGTGGCAAGAGGGACAACAGTAACCTAGACGTTCCCCTTCTGTCACTCACTTGACGTTGTGTCGATGTCTGCTCTCTCAGTCTGAGGCCGACGTACAGGTGGTTCGTGGGGATTTACCCGGCGAAACTGCGCCCGCTGCATTACCCCAGATTGCGTTCATCGCCAGCCGCGCCGGCCTCAATCCCGTAGAAAGAAGGCAAAAAAGATCGATTGCAGTTATATGCTCCAATCTGCACACCAGGAGCCTCAATTCAATGGCATTATACCATCTACAGTTCCGTCACAAGAAGAACTGCTTTAACGGGCAGAGATTCACAATCTCCTTGCAAAAGACATGATTGAGATTGATCCAGACTCACAAATGCACAAAATCTTTTACAACTGTTATTTTATCATTTGGAAAAAAGACACCAGGCTTCAGACAATCCTAGATCTGAGGGAAAGCATTTCCACTGAAGTGTTTTCAGACATACAGTTTTATAATTAGTCACCGCCCTATTGGCCCGTGACATTGTGGGTTTCCTCCGGGTACTCCGGTTTACCCCACAAGTCCAAAAACATGCAGGTTAATTTAATTGGAGAATCTAAATATTATAGTTCCAGTATCACATCTGCTTATAAAGCTGCAATCTAATCCTGTTTATGTGAAATAAGCCTGATCCCGAGAACGGCTGAGCTTAAAGAACTGTTGCTATGACAGCAACTTCAGTACGTATAGAATCTGAAACGTTCAGTGTGAACTGTGAAGTCATAAGGAAAGAAAACTGCTCAAGGACAGAATATGTACTGTATATTAAAATGTTAAACTTTACACAGTTAAAAGAAATGATGTTATTGTTTGAAATTAAACAGTAGATGCTGTTTTGGAGTAATTTTCTTAACAAGAACTTTTTATTGCTTGAATGATTTGAAAAGTAGTACTTCCTTCAGGCATTGATTGAAGTGCAAGGTGTGTGTGTGTGTGTGTGTGTGTGTGTGTGTGTGTGTGTGTGTGTGTGTGTGTGTGTGTGTGTGTGTGGCCAAATGCAAGGGAGAGCCAGATTATATGATATGTAAGTTGTTACAATATATAGAATTCATACATACTATAGATCCACATATGACACAATGTACATCAGTTAATAAAATATCCTAACTTTCTGGAAATGGTGTATTCCTGAACAAGTTGAGAATGTTTCAGATAGAGAAAGATGAATGTATCTTGAATATAAATCCTAAAATTATCAAAACAGACCACTTACTGTATAGAACAAATAAGCCCCTGATTGATTTTGTTTTTGATTTTAGGCTGATGTTTGTAATTTTTTTAAGTTAAAAGTATTTTTTGTAAGCCTGATTAGTTTGCAGAGAGGTTTGTAACCTTTTAAGGTGAGTGTAAACACCGGATCTGTGACGCGATGAAAACATTTCCTGTTGGTTTGACTGGCCCTTTTATTTTCGAAATTCTGTTTGTTGACACTAGAGATGCAGAAATGACTCACTTTGGCTATAAATATGAGTGAACATGTTAATACTGTAGACGATGCTAAAACATCCCACAAAGAGAACCTGAAGCATCTTTACTCCTGAAAGATCAGGTAAGTGTTTGTTTTTTGTCTCTGAAAGTTGCCAGTGAGATGTTAGTTGATAACTCGGGGTGGCATGGTTAGATATTCTCATGTAACATTAGAGTAAAGAGAAAGTATTAGTAAGTATTACATGTAAGAAGTTGTGATGTGCAAATGAATGCGCATATTCTTAGACTTTGGATTTGTAAAACTTTATTGTATTTGATGTTGTCTTTCAGCATCTGCACTATATTACTCTATATGAAGTGAATTTCACTGAGGAATCATTACTAAATCAGGATGCTGAGCATTGCACCCCTTCTCATTTTAACTGTTGAAGTTGTCCTAGGACAGGTAAGCTTACTGTACATTCAATATGCACATTGCTACATTACTATTGATAATACATTTCATTATTTCCTGTTGCTACAGATCTTTCCATTGGATATGGCAAACAATTGTGTTGATGACAAATATGAAGATTGTAGAAAGGAAATGTCAGATCTGGTGTTTACATCATTTCTAAAGAATGAAACCGATGAGAATCCCACATATAAAGCAGCTTGGGAAGAAGGGAAAAGGAATGCCAAGACACCAGCAGATAACTTGACCATGAACCATTCAATCGCCATTTATGTGTACACTGGTAGAAGAGTATATGAAGATTTCAATATTGCAGTTCGTAGTGGTAAACTAAAATTACAACAGCAGCACATACAGACTGGTATTCACTTCAGTTTTTGTTGACAGAAGCGATACAGATTCTGAATGAAACACAAAACCAGATGTCACTTTACTTATCGTGGTACTGATGTTGAATTTGATAAGGATGTTAAGAACAAAGAGGTTCGTTTTGGCTCTTTTACATCATCTTCTCTCAATAAAACAGCAATAAAGATTTTTGGAAATGTATCTTGTTTTGAAATTGAAACTTGTGAAGGTGCTTATGTGGCAAACTATTCTGTGCATCTTAGAGAGAAAGAGGTGTTGATTCCCCCATATGAGAAGTTTATAGTCACTGATATCAAGAACAGATTCCTGGTGTAAAACTGTATACGTGCTGAATAGCTCGGGAACAGAAAGTAACCTGAACTGTGCTGTGGTGGCAAAAGTCAAACAGACACATCACAGATTTTTCACTGGTCAAGAAAATTCAGATTTTGCAGTAAGTTCAATTCAGAAATGGACCACCCCCTATTTTTTAAGTGTACAGAACTTTTCTAATCAATTTAAAAGAGTTTTTACAGCACCACACCAGTAGATGTTTGCCCTCATGGGATTGGCGCTCATGGTCTTTCTCCTGGTCCACGTGCTCAGTAATAAACTGACTGTGATTGGGGAAAGATGTAACTTGTCTGTCTCTTTGCGTTTCTCACATGAATACATTTTATTAAAACATTCATTTATTCATTCTTATGCCAACAGAAATGTGTAAAAGAGTATTATAAAGAGTTTAAGTGAGCACATATAACGTCTTAAAGCATTTTTATATGTTGAGGATTATAAAAGCAATTAATCAATGGGTTTAATTAATTCAAGAGTGATTTAAATATGTGTGTATATGTATGAAAGTAATGTGTTAACAGACTGAAGAAGTGAATCCATGACACAAATGTCATTACTTTGTGAAGTGTGTGTTGGAGTTTGTTATATTCTCTGTTCAATCACCATGTTAGTGCATTTCAGTGTGTGCGCATGTGTGAGTAAAATGATGGCATTAATGGATGAGATTGAATAATTAAGATTACAAATGCAACAATAGCTAAAGTATTTCTCTTGCTGTGAAATTTGTATTTGATAATTCATTCAGTGTGTCTTCATGAGCTTGTCATTTATCAATTGCCAAGAGGATGTTTTTGCATGTTTCACAGTTTATGTGCATTTTCAGTATGTAAAGTTGGCAAAGTGTTTTACTGTATTCAGCAGAAAATGATTATTCATGTCAGTAAATAAACTGGCTTGACTGGGGAAAGATGAAACTTGTCTGTCTCTTCATGTTTCTAACAGGCAGTGTTGGGAAGGTTTCTTTGGAAATGTAATAGGTTACAGATTACAAGTTATTTAAAATGTAATAAGTAGTGTAACTATTTCAATTACTTTAATAAATTAATGTAACTGATTACATTTGATTACTTTTCAAAATTTCTAATGAACGTTTTCAACTGTTGATCATTTTCAAACCTTTAATATAATATAAATCCTAATATTGATTTCTCACTAACAGAAGCGAGAATAGATTCTAGTTTCATCCTCACTGGCGACCCAAACAGACTCCCCCATTGTAGCTGTCATAATATGCATGGTGTTGTTTTGTTTTTGTTTTTTTAATAAAGTTATATTCCACCTCAAATATTGTTTAGACTCAATGACCAATCGTTGTGTGTTAGTAGTTAAATAGTTTTATTTTGCAAGTCAAAACGAGTCAAACTATTAGAGAGATGTGTCCACTAGGTGGCGCTTCAGGTTAACAGTCATCATATAGGACAAGATTCAAACCCTTGAGAAAATCAATATGAAACTGCAGCAGATTGTGTCATCATTCAATCATAAATCACTTTCAGTTGAAAATCACGCAATAATCTAAACACTGATTTGACAAAAGACACTCAAAATGAAAATGTGTTAGTGGTAAAGTTGCTTTGGCTTGGGGAGTCTGTCGGTGCCCTGAATTTCACAACTCAATGACCTTGTGAGTCATATATATATATATTATATATTACTATAAATACAAACTTTAATACAGTGAAAAAGACACTCTATGAGCTTAACATATATATATATATATACTGTATATATAAATAAATAAAAATGTCCAACATTCTTTTGAATGTCCATGTACTAAAATAATATATTTGATGCCATGAGTGTATCTTCATTTACTATTAAAATTATTTTGAATGGCCATGGAAAATGAAGAAAAGTGATAAGGCAAGGCAAGTTTATTTATGTAGCACATTTCATACACAATGGTAATTCAAAGTGCTTTACATAGAAGAGATTAAAATAAAGAAAAAATAAGAAAAAATAAGAATAACTGAAACAGTTTAGAATAAAATAAAATAAAATACAGTACAAACAGTCGGACACACAGTGGCACAGTGCTCATTCAGTAAATGCACCGCTAAACAGATGTGTTTTGAGTCTGGATTTGAATGTGACTAATGTAGGAGCACATCTGATCTCTTCTGGAAGCTGGTTCCAGCTGCGGCTGACATAATAGCTAAAAGCAGACTCTCCTTGCTTAGAGTGAACCCTTGATATTTCTAGCTGATGTGATCCTAATGATCTGAGTGATCTGTTGGGTTTATATTCAGTGAGCATATCTGCAATATATTGAGGACCTAGCCCATTGAGTGATTTATATACCAGTAATAATACTTTAAAATCAATCCTAAATGTAACTGGGAGCCAGTGTAAAGACCTGAGGACTGGTGTGATATGTTCATATTTTCTGGTTCTGCTCAGAATCCTGGCAGCAGCGTTCTGTATGAGCTGCAACTGTCTTATGGTCTTTTTGGGAAGGCCAGTGAGGAGTCCATTACAATAATCCACCCTGCTGGTGATGAAAGCATGCACAAGTTTCTCTAGGTCTTGACTGGAAACAAAGCATCTAATTCTTGCAATATTTTTCAGATGATAGTATGCTGATTTAGTTATTGCTTTGACATGACTACTGAAACTGTTAACAATTTTATCTTGTTGCAAAAAGTAGTCTGTTAATTTACCTGATGAACTTTCACCTTTTGCTGACCCTTTATGCTTCACAGAGCTAATGTGTGCTTCTAAATCACTTGCATCTTTATTAGCAACTGACACATAAGTGCAGCTTTACATGTCATACATTCTGCTTCACCCTGATCTCCACCTGGACGAAAGCGTGGACATTTCTTCTTTAAATTTGCACTTTCGTTTGGGAATTGTTTCCACTCAGCTGTCATTTGCTGCTACTATCAAGCAATGCCGAACACAACAGCGTTTGATAGGCAAGAATTTGGACAATAGTTGCTGCAAGCCTTTTATAAATCCACCAATTGTTGTGCAAGAAGGCGGAACTTATTAAGAGGGCTTAAAGCAATGCAAATGAGCACGCACACACAATGAAGTATGAGACCAGATGTGCATCTTAATGCAACTAAAGCCGATTCCTGGACATTTTCGCAAATTTAGAAATCCTGGCCTGATGCTTTTTAAGGTCCGAAAAAGAGGACATGTCTGAGAAAAAGAGGACGTATGGTCACCCTACATACCCTACATTCCTACTTTACCATAGTTTAAGTTACATACCTGCAGATGCTTCCTCAGGTTCAATATCGACAGCATTTTAATAGTTGGCAAACATATTTTGCATTGAACTGTTATTTTTGCGCACTTCCCTGATTTCTGGATGACATTTTTTTACATTTCCAGCGCCTGGAACGCATTTCATCACTCGCCACGGTGGCAACTCTCAGAGAGGTTTACAAAAACTTTCAATGAAAAGCAGCTGAAGCCGGCTCAAAAAGTCGCTAAATGACGCTAGATGACGTCATGCGTTAATTAGCATATTCATGATGTCATCACGTCCTTTACATCCGTTTGCTTCTCTCCTACTCTCTGTGCTCACATACTGTGTTATAAAACAGCCAAATTCCCATTAAATCTGTTTCTGTTGTCAGACAACGTAACGAGTATGAAATTGTGACTGAAATGCCGCCCATTAAAATGACATGTTAACCAGTAATCACTTACAAGCAATTTCCAAGCTTCTGCTCTGCACTGCCAAAACCCTGATTTTATAAGATAAGTTAAAGACAACGGCTGTGCTGTGATTTCGGCTATATTTACATGTAAAAAGATCACTCGGGGAAAAAGTTAGAAGCGACAGAAAGTCTTATATTAAGAATGTCTCTTACACCGTGCACAGCCTCTGTCTGGGTAACAGTGAGAGATAAGCAAGAAAAATGATGGTCAAATTACTTTTTTTTATTAAAACTGAGGAGCAAACAATACAGATTAGTGATTGGCCCTTGACAACTCTGTTTGCACATGTGCAGCTCATACACGTCTGTGTCAGCTACCGTTCGGTCAACTGAATGTGCTGCTCCTCTGTCTGTCACTCACTGGCTGTGTCTCGTTTCGAAGGCTGCATGCTAGGTAGGCCGCGTCCTTTGAAGGCTGCAGTATACTGAGTGTCCTCCTTTCAACAAGCCTCATTTAAACGAGACAGCCTTCGTAGTACAAAAGGAAACGTAACATGGTTGCTATGACAGCACGCCTCTCTTTAACAACTGTGAGCATTTTGAGTGGGAAGGGAACAAAGTCCCTTTAGAAGGGAACATATGAGGTACATTTTAGGAGAGTTATAATGATGTAAAGAGAAAAGTAAATAGATTTTACAGGTGCATTTTTAGTCTATTACTTTATTTTAATTGTATAGTAATATAATTATACATATTATATACTCTGCACCCGTCTACTGAGGTACTTCATCTTGGGAATTAACATTACTTGCGTTTGAACATTTATATTTACGGGCAAATTGGAGTTATTTCTTTTTAGACATTTCTGTTGAAGCAAAGAATTGTGGGTTGTGAGTGCCCACAAAGGATACACCTCAATCATCCTCCAAATGTCCATGAAAGAAGGTCACATTCGAAGGCTGCATTTGAAGTGTCCAACTCGCTTTTCTGAAAGGAGACAGTCTTGAAGATGTATGCGGCCGACAAATACGACCTCCGGAGGCTGCAGCCTTCCAAACAAGACACAGACACTGAATATAGTAGATACAAAGAGAGGTGTGCCTACATCGGGAAAGCAAAACCTCACACTTTCACGGCAGTACTGGGGACTCTTCTACGGAAGATAGCTAAGGTTTGCCCAAAAAGTCGCTAAATTTGTCGCTTGGTGCTTTTAAGAAAAAAGTTACTAAAGGGGTCAGAAAAGTCGTTAAATCTAGCGACAAAGTCGCTAAGTTGGCAACACTAAAGCTTTCAGATTTATGTAATAGGCAAACATGGTGCGCTGCAAATTCAAACAAGAGAACCAATCACAAGCATCAGAACAGCTTCTTCTTCTTGTTGTTGTTTTACGGTGGATCGCAGACACATAAGTGCATTACCGCCACATATCACCCAAATGGACCATTGATACTCTACATGCAATCTCCTGATTTACCTTATACCACCAACCTACATACAACAACCCTTAATTCTTGTACCCGCATAGAGTTCAGCTCCCACACTCAGTCCCCATGGAGGGGTAAAATAAATGAAAAAATTACAAATAAATAATAATTTTAACCTGCAAACCTGTACTTCCCAAATATTGTAGCAATAATTGAGATATGTTTCTACCTGGATTCAGTAAATGTTTTATTGTGAACTGCTCACCCTTATTTACTAGTTCATCCTTCCACTCATTCCTTTCAACAGTATATTTCCCACAGTGCATTATAACATGTTCAACTGTTTCATTAACACCACATTCCTCACATAGACCTGTTGGGTGTTTGCATACTAAGTGCCTTGTACTGTTCAACCATTTATACCCCAAACTTAATATTGTAATGATGTTCTCCTCAAATCTGCTCCCACCTGATACTCTTCCCGTTCCCACTACTGACTGTATAAGATACAAACCTTTTGTGTCAGTGTCCCAATACTGTTGCCATAATTACAGAATATACTTTTTGATTACTGACTTTATTTCTGACCTACTAAAAGGAATCTGGATATCAAATATATTATCAAATGTCTCTCTCTGTGGCCTTTTTTGCCAAAACATCTGCCTCTATATTACCTCTTAACCCAATATGAGTCTTAACTCACAACAACTGTACCTTTATACTATTTAAGTCAATATAATTCTTGAATAATCTCTATTATCATATCTTGTCTTGTTTCTGACTTATTAGAGCTGAACTAGAATCTGAGTATATTATTGCTCTAGATATTTTATCTTCACTAATCCACTTTATTGCCATAATTATTGCAAACATCTCTCCAGTATACACTGATAGGTAATCTGATATCCTGTTATTCTTATACATTTTAAACTTGGGGTTCAGTGTCTTGCCCAAGGACACTTCGGCATGTGATGTCATGTGGGCCGGGAATCAAACCGCCAACCCTGCGATTAGCAGCCAACCTGCTCTAACACCAGTCACATCTGCCCAAACATCACACATAATCCCTTACATCATATTCCTCAGCTTCATATGGACCTACCTTTTGCCTTCTTTCTAATAAATTTAGATCAACTTCTGGTTGGGGCATAACCCACAATGGCACTGGAGATAATGGAATTATTGGAGCATATCAACATTCTTCCAGTCTCATAACTTTTACTAATTTCCCCACACTCCATCCAAAACTATTGCACTCTTTCTTCTCATATTCCCAACTAGGTATCAATACCATTTTTGTAGGGTGATTCCCACTCTGACCTCTTAGATTTACCCAATAAGACACCATTAATTGTTTACTATTTATCTGCAAAGGCATTTCACCCATCTATACTTGAAGAGCTGAAACTGGAGAAGTCAAAAATGCTCCGCAACAAATTCTTAGAGATTGAGACTGAATTATATCCAATTTAATTAAATGAGATTCATTTGCAGAACCATATACCATGCAGCCATAATCCAATATAGATCTTATCATGGATGCATATATGGGTTTTAAAGGCAACCTATCTGCTCCCCATTCCTGTCCTGAAATACACCTCATTACATTCACTACTTGCTCACATCTTCCCACCATCTTTTCTATATGATCTCTCCAGGTTAATCTGCTATCAAACAATACTCCTAGAAATCTTATTATGTTTACACGTTCCAGTTCTTTTTTTATATAATTTTAATTTAGCATCCACCTTCCTCTTCATATTTGTAAAAAGTATTATTTTAGTTGAATCTTGAAACTTGAATGCATTTTCCCCTGACCACTTTTCTACTTAATTTAATGCACATTATATTTTCTTTTATTATATTCTATATTTTTCCTTTAAACCACGGAGCCACATCATCAGCAAACAATGATTTACCCATACTTGTATGTATACTTGATCATGATGATAAGTAAAAGTGGACTATGCCCTGTGGAGGTCCATTTTTAATTACACCTCTAGAGGATATAAACCCACCAACATTCACCCTAATTCTTCTCTGTTACCCAGTTATATATTCTTCCTTTTATATACATTTTTCCTAGCTTTATTAATAATCAAACCTTCTACAACATATCATATGCATTTTCTATATTGAAGAAATCAATATATGACACTTTCCTTATTTATAAATGTATAAACATTGTGTCCTTGTGCAAGGCACTTAACTCCAGATTGCTCTGGGGGGATTGCCCCTGTAATAAATGCACTGTAAGTTGCTTTGGATAAAAGTGTTTGCCAAATGCATAAATGTAAATGTCCTTATATCAGCTTCTATAGATACTATTGGATCCAAAGTCCCTCTTCCACACTTAAACCCACTTTGATAAGGAGACAAACAGCTCCATTTTTCCAAAGGATATGTCAATCATTTATCATTCTATCATCCTTGCATAAATGAGAGGTTAGAGCTTTTAGACGATCATTTATAGGATTATTGGATCTTTCACTGGCTGTTTAATGTGTATAATTAATGCTTCCTTCCAACTTTGAGGAAATATACCTTCTATCCAGGTTCTATTATAAAATGCTAAAATCACATTTAAAGAAACTTCACTAAAATACTTCATCATACAATAATTAACTCTATCCAAACATGGAGTAGATTGTTTCATTCTTCTCACTGCCCTCTTTAATTCACTCACAGAGAATGGGACATAAACAGATGAATAATGGTCTCTTTTTTCCCCTTTAAATCTGGATAATCTTTCAACACATCCTCTCTTATTTCCTTACTCTGCTCAGTCAAATTTTCTGAACTATTTACTTTAATAAACGCCTGTAGAAACATTTACACTTTCTCTCCATCCTCCACAGCTGTTTCTCCATTCATGCTTAAACTGTACATCCATTGTTCAGTTTCTTAATCATGCCCCACACCTCCTCTACTGATGAATTCCTCCCTATTTCACTACAGTATGACATCCAATACCCCTTCTTGGCTTTTACTTACTTTGATTTCCTGACTCTCCTAAATGCTTTCATTTTCCTTCTTATGGCACATGCACCCTTTTCATTCCACCAGGGAACTTCTTAATCTTAATATTTCTACCCCCTTTCCTTTTTTTTGGGATATACTTATTTGCTGCTATTTGAATTGCTTGTACTATTTCTCTACTGATCATCTCTACCGATCTATCTGTTTCTATTATAATGTTCTTTAATCCCTCTTCACTCAAACTCATAGATTCTTTCCAACTCGATTTATCATACTGCCATTTACCCATATTTCCCTGATTCACATCACTTCTTCCTGTATTTACTTGTACTGTTGTTAATATAGGATAGTGATCACTTCCTACAGTGTCTTGTTGAATTATTTCCCATTCAGTAATCCCTGCAATTGAGTCAGATATCAATGTTAAATCTAATACAGATTATTTCCCTGTATCCACATTTATCCTTGTATAACCCCATCATTCAAACACACCAAGATCCTAATTTCCATCAGATCTTCCACCACCAGTCCATTACCATCTGTCACTAACCTCCCCATAACTCTGTGCATTAATGTCCCTGCACCAAATCACCCTATCTCCATGTTGGTCCTCTATTTGTTCTAACAAGGATACAAGTTTATTATTACATAGTTTAATCCACTCACCCACTCCTCCACTACCACATACTCTTCTGTTATACCTTTACCTAATGTACTATAATGTAGACCTTCCTTGAACAGAGTAATACACCCTCCATTACCTTCCCCCCGATCTCTTCTCTCACTCACATAACCTTTCATAACAAATTCAATTTTGAGTTTAAGCCACGTCTCTTGTATACATGTCAGATCAGGCTTAATTTCATCTCATTATTAATGCTTTTAAACCCCAATCCATTAACCACAAGACTCTTCGCATTCCATTGTAATATTAAAATCATCACTCCTATCCAAACCAAGCTTCCTGACTCGACTGTGTCTCAGTCACCAGCCCATCCCTAATCATTACCCATGATACACCTTCTACTCCTAAGAATCTCTCTGCTGCCCTGACTGTAATTTGAAACTTAATTGTCTTCTTTTCTCTTCACGCAGAACAATTAATTACTTCAGCTGCGAACAGCAAGAAATTGACTTTCATCGTATCCTCTGTGGTCCTACCCTACCACAGCTGGGGTGGCTGTGGCTCAGGTGGTAGAGCGGGTTAGCTGCTAATCGCAGGGTCCCGGCCCACTTGACTCCACATGCCGAAGTGTCCTTGGGCAAGACACTGAACCCCAAGTTGCTCCCAATGTCAGGCTAGCACCTTGCATGGAAGCTCTGCTGCCATTGGTGTATGAGTGTGTGTGAATGGGTGATTGGGACACATTGTAAAGTGCTTTGGTAACCTCTAAGTACAGACCATTTACCCTCCATCTCTGAATTTAACTCATTCCTTTCCTCCATTTGCACGTCTCTCTCTTTTCCTTTCTCTTTATTCTTTGCATCAACCATTTTAACTGCTTCTGCATATGTAATGTTCTTCTTAGCTCTCTCATTCTGCACTTCAATAGCTCTCTTCCTCACCTCACTTCCCCCAAACGCAACACTATGTTCTCTTCCACAGTTACAACACTTAAGTTTCTTTGTTTTCAAGGAGTAACTGAACTTGTAAATCTTATGTCCTACCCAAGTTTTGAGGAGCGTCAACTAAACAAGTTTTGGGAGATACGTGTTTTTTATCAGACGATATGCTTAAAATACTTGTAGTGTTTCATTCATGAATGAATCAGTGTTTTTCAATAAATCTTTTCAGCTAATTAAGAAAACAATATTTAACACTAAACAATGATAGCCTCAGTTACTATCACAGTATGCACAACTGATACAATAAAAGTGAATGTGACTGATACCAATATTCTACACAACACCTCCTTTTGTGTGCCATGCATGAAAGAATGTCATAAATGTCTGGACAAACATTAGATTGAGTAAATTATTAAAAAAAAATTTGTTTCATTTTCACATTTACCACCTGATTTATAAGAAAGTCCTATGGGTGAAATATTAACTAGGATTATTAGTTGTATTTAAATACGAGGAGTGACTGTGTTCATATTGCAGACTGTTAAGGACACTCAGCAGAATTCATCTGAGGGCACCTGTTCTCCTAAAAAGGTCAGTGAAGTGTTTTGTCTCTAATATAATAAGATATTTTCAAGTAATGTTTGGGTTAAGAAATTACAATTTTCAGTTAATTTAGTACATCACAGGTTTAGTTGTACAGGCCACACAATTTTTATATTCTGCTTTGTAACATTTAATAAATGTTCAGATTTCTTGGGGCGGCTGTGGCTCAGATGGTAGCGGGTCGGCTACCAATCGCAGGGTTGGTGGTTTGAATCCTGGCCCACACAGCTCCACATGCTGAAGTGTCCTTGGGCAAGACACTGAACCCCGATTTGCTCCCAATGGCAGGCTAGTGCCTTGCATGGCAGCTCTTTCGCCATTGGTGTGTGTATGTGAGTGTGGATGGGTGATTGGGACACAGTGTAAAGTGCTTTGGTAACCTCTAAGGTTTATAAAAGCGCTATATAAGTGCAGACCATTTACCATTTTACAATTTTAATAATAATAAAAACCTTGTTTAAAAACTATTATGAAAGTTTTTAATTATGAAGTCTAGATTTTGCATTTGTAAAACCACATTGTAATCTTCAGTTGTCTTTCAGCTTCTGCACTTCTTCTACTGTATATTATTGCTGTCCATTGATTGTGCATCAGATACATTTCTACTAAATCAGGATGCTGACCATTGCAGCCCTTCTCCTCATTTTAACTGCTGTGGTTGCAGTAGGACAGGTAAGCTGCATTCAACATGTTCTTTATAGGCATGAAAACTGATGATAAAATCATCATTACTGTACATCTGTTGCTACAGGATCACAGAGTGGCTGTCGAAGAACCATTATATCCATTGTATATGGCACCGAATTCTGTTGATGACCAATATAAGGGATGTACAAAGAAGATGGAAGACCTGGTAGGGACAAAGTTTTTTAATAGGGAAATCTCTGTGAATTCTGAATTTGCAGGAATTTGGAAAGAAGGAGAACGGAATGCCAAGCCACCAGGAGATCATTTGACCAAGAACCATTCAATCGCCATTTATGTGTACATTAGTAGAAAAGTGTATTACCTTTTCGATCCTGCTGTTCATAGTGGTAAACAGAAATACAAAGACATGTTATTCAGATGGTATTCACTTCACTTTTTGTTGACAGAAGCGATACAGATTCTGAAGAAAACACAAAAGAAATGTCAAATAACTTATATATATACCTACATTGAATTTGATGTTCAGAACGAAGAGATTCGTTTTGGCTCATTTGCAATATCTTCACTTCTGCCACCTAATGCAGCCGAGGAAAATACATTTAAAACTTGTTTTGAAATTGAAACTTGTGAAGGTGCTGAAATTACTAAATATTCTGTCAGTCCTGATGTGAATGAGGTGGTGATTCCCCCATATGAGAAGTTTAAAATCACTGATTTCAAGAAAGAATCCTGGTGTGAAACTGTGTATGTGCTGAAAAGTTCTGGAAGGAAAAGTGACCTGAACTGTGCTGTGGCATCTGTTGAGTCCCTGATACATCACAGATATCAGTCTTTCTGGCTTGCAAGCCTTTATGTCTTAATTCACTATATTTGTTTACATTAAAAGAGTGATTTCATAAAACATAATTCAATAATATTAATCCACAAATCATAATACAATAAAATTTATTCTGAACGATTGTTAAACTTTGTCTTGTTGCAGATAACATGACTCTTCTGCAAATGTAGATTGATTGTCAGATTTTTCCTTTCGTATTAGACTGTATATCAGATGCATTTATTTCATTAGTCTGTATATCAGATGTATTTATTTCATTAGTCTGTATATCAGATGTATTTATTTCATTAGACTGTACATCAGGTGCATTTATTTCATTAGACTGTATATCAGGTGCATTTATTTCATTAGACTGTACATCAGGTGCATTTATTTCATTAGACTGTACATCAGATGCATTTATTTCATTAGACTGTACATCAGGTGCATTTATTTCATTAGACTGTACATCAGATGCATTTATTTCATTAGACTGTATATCAGATGCATTTATTTCATTAGACTGTACATCAGGTGCATTTATTTCATTAGACTGTACATCAGGTGCATTTATTTCATTAGACTGTACATCAGATGCATTTATGTCATTAGACTGTACATCAGGTGCATTTATTTCATTAGACTGTATATCAGGTGCATTTATTTCATTAGACTGTACATCAGGTGCATTTATTTCATTAGTCTGTATATCAGGTGCATTTATTTCATTAGACTGTATATCAGGTGCATTTATTTCATTAGACTGTACATCAGGTGCATTTATTTCATTAGACTGTATATCAGGTGCATTTATTTCATTAGACTGTACATCAGGTGCATTTATTTCATTAGACTGTACATCAGGTGCATTTATTTCATTAGACTGTACATCAGGTGCATTTATTTCATTAGACTGTACATCAGGTGCATTTATTTCATTAGACTGTACATCAGGTGCATTTATTTCATTAGACTGTACATCAGATGCATTTATTTCATTAGACTGTACATCAGATGCATTTATTTCATTAGACTGTACATCAGGTGCATTTATTTCATTAGACTGTACATCAGGTGCATTTATTTCATTAGACTGTACATCAGGTGCATTTATTTCATTAGACTGTACATCAGATGCATTTATTTCATTAGTCTGTACATCAGATGCATTTATTTCATTAGACTGTACATCAGGTGCATTTATTTCATTAGACTGTACATCAGGTGCATTTATTTCATTAGACTGTACATCAGGTGCATTTATTTCATTAGACTGTACATCAGGTGCATTTATTTCATTAGACTGTACATCAGGTGCATTTATTTCATTAGACTGTACATCAGGTGCATTTATTTCATTAGTCTGTACATCAGATGCATTTATTTCATTAGACTGTACATCAGGTGCATTTATTTCATTAGACTGTACATCAGGTGCATTTATTTCATTAGACTGTACATCAGGTGCATTTATTTCATTAGACTGTACATCAGGTGCATTTATTTCATTAGTCTGTACATCAGGTGCATTTATTTCATTAGACTGTACATCAGGTGCATTTATTTCATTAGTCTGTACATCAGGTGCATTTATTTCATTAGACTGTACATCAGATGCATTTATTTCATTAGACTGTACATCAGATGCATTTATTTCATTAGACTGTACATCAGATGCATTTATTTCATTAGTCTGTACATCAGGTGCATTTATTTCATTAGACTGTACATCAGATGCATTTATTTCATTAGTCTGTACATCAGGTGCATTTATTTCATTAGACTGTACATCAGGTGCATTTATTTCATTAGACTGTACATCAGGTGCATTTATTTCATTAGACTGTACATCAGATGCATTTATTTCATTAGACTGTACATCAGATGCATTTATTTCATTAGACTGTACATCAGATGCATTTATTTCATTAGTCTGTACATCAGATGCATTTATTTCATTAGACTGTACATCAGATGCATTTATTTCATTAGACTGTACATCAGATGCATTTATTTCATTAGTCTGTACATCAGATGCATTTATTTCATTAGACTGTACATCAGATGCATTTATTTCATTAGTCTGTACATCAGATGCATTTATTTCATTAGTCTGTACATCAGATGCATTTATTTCATTAGACTGTACATCAGATGCATTTATTTCATTAGACTGTACATCAGATGCATTTATTTCATTAGTCTGTACATCAGATGCATTTATTTCATTAGACTGTACATCAGGTGCATTTATTTCATTAGTCTGTACATCAGATGCATTTATTTCATTAGACTGTACATCAGGTGCATTTATTTCATTAGTCTGTACATCAGATGCATTTATTTCATTAGACTGTACATCAGGTGCATTTATTTCATTAGTCTGTACATCAGATGCATTTATTTCATTAGACTGTACATCAGGTGCATTTATTTCATTAGACTGTACATCAGATGCATTTATTTCATTAGACTGTACATCAGGTGCATTTATTTCATTAGACTGTACATCAGATGCATTTATTTCATTAGACTGTACATCAGATGCATTTATTTCATTAGACTGTATATCAGGTGCATTTATTTCATTAGACTGTACATCAGATGCATTTATTTCATTAGACTGTACATCAGATGCATTTATTTCATTAGACTGTACATCAGGTGCATTTATTTCATTAGTCTGTACATCAGATGCATTTATTTCATTAGACTGTACATCAGATGCATTTATTTCATTAGACTGTACATCAGATGCATTTATTTCATTAGTCTGTACATCAGATGCATTTATTTCATTAGACTGTACATCAGATGCATTTATTTCATTAGACTGTATATCAGATGCATTTATTTCATTAGTCTGTATATCAGATGCATTTATTTCATTAGACTGTACATCAGATGCATTTATTTCATTAGTCTGTACATCAGATGCATTTATTTCATTAGACTGTACATCAGATGCATTTATTTCATTAGACTGTACATCAGATGCATTTATTTCATTAGTCTGTACATCAGATGCATTTATTTCATTAGACTGTACATCAGATGCATTTATTTCATTAGTCTGTACATCAGATGCATTTATTTCATTAGACTGTACATCAGGTGCATTTATTTCATTAGACTGTACATCAGGTGCATTTATTTCATTAGACTGTACATCAGATGCATTTATTTCATTAGACTGTACATCAGATGCATTTATTTCATTAGACTGTACATCAGATGCATTTATTTCATTAGTCTGTACATCAGATGCATTTATTTCATTAGACTGTACATCAGATGCATTTATTTCATTAGTCTGTACATCAGATGCATTTATTTCATTAGTCTGTACATCAGATGCATTTATTTCATTAGACTGTACATCAGATGCATTTATTTCATTAGTCTGTACATCAGATGCATTTATTTCATTAGTCTGCACATCAGATGCATTTATTTCATTAGACTGTACATCAGGTGCATTTATTTCATTAGACTGTACATCAGATGCATTTATTTCATTAGTCTGTACATCAGATGCATTTATTTCATTAGACTGTACATCAGGTGCATTTATTTCATTAGTCTGTACATCAGATGCATTTATTTCATTAGACTGTATATCAGGTGCATTTATTTCATTAGACTGTACATCAGATGCATTTATTTCATTAGACTGTATATCAGGTGCATTTATTTCATTAGACTGTATATCAGATGCATTTATTTCATTAGACTGTACATCAGATGCATTTATTTCATTAGACTGTATATCAGGTGCATTTATTTCATTAGACTGTACATCAGATGCATTTATTTCATTAGACTGTACATCAGATGCATTTATTTCATTAGACTGTACATCAGGTGCATTTATTTCATTAGTCTGTACATCAGATGCATTTATTTCATTAGACTGTACATCAGATGCATTTATTTCATTAGACTGTACATCAGATGCATTTATTTCATTAGACTGTACATCAGATGCATTTATTTCATTAGTCTGTATATCAGATGCATTTATTTCATTAGACTGTACATCAGATGCATTTATTTCATTAGACTGTATATCAGATGCATTTATTTCATTAGACTGTACATCAGATGCATTTATTTCATTAGACTGTATATCAGATGCATTTATTTCATTAGTCTGTATATCAGAAGCATTTATTTTATTAGTCTGTATATCAGATGCATTTATTTCATTTGACTGTATATCAGATGCATTTATTTCATTAGACTGTATATCAGATGCATTTATTTTATTAGTCTGTATATCAGATGCATTTATTTCATTAGACTGTATATCAGATGCATTTATTTCATTAGACTGTATATCAGATGCATTTATTTTATTAGTCTGTATATCAGGTGCATTTATTTCATTAGACTGTACATCAGATGCATTTATTTCATTAGACTGTATATCAGATGCATTTATTTCATTAGGCTGTACATCAGATGCATTTATTTCATTAGACTGTATATCAGATGCATTTATTATACGTGCAAGAAGTGATGATTTATTAAAACAAGAAGTCATTTGATTTATTATTATCAAAACTTAATTGTCTTGATTTTTGATCAAGGTGTTGAAGGTATTATGTAACTTTCCTAGCTATTAATTACAAGAATTAAATTACAGCACGATTGTAAAGATTCAGTGCTTTATGTTTATGTTTTCCATATATCCTCTTTCTGTGGTGCAAAATTATTAAATAACAAATGATCAAATATCTTGATGTTTATTTTTACAATAACTTTAAGCAGCTTCAAATGTTCTGAGGTGAATCTGCAGCACTTTACAAGTTTCACTTTACATGAACTGATAAGAGCACACCATCTGTCCAACATGTGAACACGGAACAATGCGGCACTTACATTTACATTTACATTTATTCATTTGGCAGACGCTTTTATCCAAAGCGACTTACAAAAGAGGAAGAACATCAGCGAATCATCTTAGGGAGACAGTGGTACAAAAAGTGCCATATTACAAAGTTTCACTATCATCATAATAGTATACAAAACAGATTTAAGTGCAACAAGAAATGTAAATATATATATATTTTTTTTTAATTTTATTTTATTATTTTTTTATTTTTTTATTGACCGGTTAAGTGCCTTTGGAAAAGATGTGTTTTTAGCCGTTTTTTGAAGATAGAGAGTGAGTTAGCTTCCCGGATTGAGTTGGGAAGGTCATTCCACCACCGTGGTATGATGAAACTGAAAGTCCGGGAAAGTGTTTTGGTGCCTCTTTGTTTTGGTACGACAAGGCGACGTTCCTTAGCCGACCGCAGGCTTCTGGTGGGGACGTAGCTCTGCATAAATGTTTTTAGGTATGCTGGAGCATACCCAGTGACTGTTTTATATGCCAGCATCAGGGCCTTGAATTTAATACGTGCATGAACCGGCAGCCAGTGGAGAGAGACAAAGAGTGGTGTAACATGTGCTCTCTTAGGTTCATTAAAGACCAGACGTGCTGCTGCATTCTGGATCATTTGGAGAGGTCTAATAGCACATGCAGGAAGGCCTGCAATGAGAGCATTACAGTAGTCCAGTCTAGTTATGACAAGGGACTGAACGAGCAGTTGTGTGGCATGTACAGAGAGGAAGGGTCTTATCTTCCTGATATTGTAGAGTGTAAATCTACAAGATCTTGCAGTTTTTGAAATGTGGTCTGTGAAATTTAGCTCATCATCAATGGTTACCCCTAGATTTCTGACCGTTTTGGAAGGCGAAACTGTAGTTGGACCCAGCTGCACGGTGATGTTGTGTTCAACAGCAGGGTTGGCTGGAAAGACAAGGAGTTCTGTCTTGGCAGGGTTGAGTTGAAGGTGGTGTTCCTTCATCCAGGCCGAGATGTCTGCCAGACAGGCAGCGATTCGAACGGTCACTGTGGTGTCGTCAGGCTGGAAAGACAAGTAGAGTTGCGTGTCATCAGCGTAGCAGTGGTAAGAGAAACCATGTGACTGGATGATGGGTCCCAGTGATGTTGTGTATATGGAGAAGAGAAGTGGCCCAAGCACTGATCCCTGAGGTACCCCAGTAAGTAACTGGTGTGGCTTGGATACTTCCCTCTCCATGCTACCTCAAAGGACCTTTCTGAGAGATAAGAGTTGAACCAGTCAAGCACAGTTCCAGTGATACCCAGTTTAGAGAGGGTGGAGAGTAGGATCTGATGGTTGACTGTGTCAAAGGCAGCAGAAAGGTCCAGCAAAATCAGAACGGATGATCTCGATTCAGCTTCGCCAGTCTCAGCGACTCGATGACAGACAGCAGGGCAGTCTCAGTGGAGTGTCCACTTTTGAAGCCCGACTGATTGTCATCCAGCAGCTTGTTCTGTGAGAGATAGGCGGAGATCTGATTGAAAACTGCCCTTTCAAGTGTTTTTGCCATGAATGGGATGAGAGAGACTGGTCTGTAGTGTTCTATCTGTGTGGGGTTAAGTGCAGGTTTTTTCAGCAGTGGGGTTACTCGAGCCTGCTTAAATGTAGTGGGAAAAGTGCCTGCAAGAAGGGATGTGTTAATTATGTGTGTAAGTGCCGGTAGGATGGACGGAGAGATGGCCTGGAGAAGGTGTGATGGAATGGGGTCAAGGGAACAGGTTGTGGGGTGGTTGGAGAGGAGGAGTTTAGAGACCTCAGTGTCAGTTAAAGGAGAGAACATAGTGAAAGAAGGGTTGCATACAGGAGCCAGGTGTTTGACAGGGTGTGGTGCTGTGAATGTATTGCTGATGGCTGTAACCTTATCAGTAAAAAATGTGGCGAATATATCTGCTGTCAGTGATGTGTCAGGTGGTGGAGGGGGAGGGCAGAGAAGTGTGTTAAATGTTCTAAACAAGCTACGAGTGTCTGTGGTGCTGTTGATTTTGGTCTGGTAATATGAAGTTTTTGCAGTTTTAACGTTATTTGAAAAAGTTGCGAGCAGAAGCTGATATTTACCTAGATCGGCTGGATCTTTAGATTTCCGCCATCTCCTCTCAGCTGCCCTGAGAACAGTCCGATGTTCACGAAGGACGTCAGACAGCCAGGGGCTGGGTGGTGTAGTCCGTGCTGGTCTAGAGGAGAGAGGACAGATGTTGTCTAGACAGGTTGTTAAAGTAGAGCTAAGTGTGTCTGTGGCAGTGTTCACATCAAGCATGGAAAATACATTTATTGTGGGAAGAGAGGCAGAGACATCAGTGGAAAGGCGAGAGGGTGAGAGGGAACGGAGGTTACGGCGAAAGGAAACCAAAGGTGGGGTCGGTTTTACAATGGATGGGAGAATCATGTTGAATTGAACAAAGTAGTGATCAGAAACATGTAAAGGTGTAACAAGAATATTAGAGGTGGTACAGTTACGTGTAAAAATGAGGTCCAGCTGGTTGCCCGACCTGTGAGTTGCTGTGGTGTGTAGTCTTTCCAAATCAAATGAGGCCAGAAGAGTATTCACTTGTCACGTCACCTCTTATAGATGTTGTGTATGACCTGTATTCTGATTATATTGATTTCTCAACTGTTATGTCCGAATCCAAGATATGTCTCCTGTAATGCGGGGTTTTGTGTAAAAATTACAATGAATAAAAAATAAATAAATAAACGTTGCAAGTTATTTGGAGTGCCAACTATTATTATTATATTTGGATTGTGAATTTCAATTCACAGAATTTTTACAAATTGTGTAAAAAACGTGAGTCATTTCTTGTGACAAAAAATAGTTTGAACACTATCATAAATGCAAGTGGATAGTGTTCAAACCAAAGGGGGAATCTTGCATCCTCTTGGTTAGACGGGGCTCGTGAAGGGCGGGATAGTGTCTATGGAATGGCCATGCATGAGCTGGGTCCGTCGGACGGACACACTCCTCTCTCGGGTCCACGGTGCGAGGGGCGGCGGCAAATGAGAGGGGGAAGGGGGCCCGACTTCTGCTTATTAATTATGTTCCTCTTCTCCTCTCCTGCCCAACTCCCGTCCTGAGCCTGGCTGAAGGACGGCCATAAGAGGTGGGGCGACGAAGATGAGAGGGAGGGGCCACATTCCACCACATCTGGCACTGAGTACTTTAAATATGGAGTTTTATTTTAAGGTTTCATTGAAA
Organism: Xyrauchen texanus; assembly: GCF_025860055.1. Lineage (NCBI taxonomy): Eukaryota > Metazoa > Chordata > Actinopteri > Cypriniformes > Catostomidae > Xyrauchen > Xyrauchen texanus. The sequence continues at coordinate 41,193,246 of NC_068283.1, read as the reverse complement.
ATGTCACGTCCATAAAGCTGGAATTGCCCATATGCAAAACATTGCTGGTCAATTAAAGTGAAAAATAAACCATCAGATTTACTGGGATTAAATAAATGACTGTAATACATTAAATATACATTTAGGATGTTTGATCGTGGAATTGAAGTGAGTTGGAATTTTGTTTCTAATGAAAATATTGGATTTGTTTTGTTTTAAATGTTTTTAAATTTCAGTCATCTCTTGGAATATCTAAAGATGAACAGAAACAGATTTTCCCCACAAGATCATTAGAAGAGAACAAAACAACAACAATAATCAAAATAATAAAAACATGATAGCTTGGTCCATAATTCAGAAGTCCAGGATTTAAAGGGCCCTTTACTTTTCATTTGTAACAACAGGTTTGATCACGGACGGCTCGTCATTGGTTTCTATAAAACAAACTAAAGCGTTTGGTTCTGAGAAAACAGAAGCCTAAACACATTCAAACCCAAACTAAAAACTAAGTAGACTTCTTCCTTTTATAGTTTTAATATGAATCTACAACATGTCTGTCAGTTACTACAGTTATGTTGGCATTGTTGCTATAGTAAAGGCACATATTTTGTTTTCTGTCTTTTTCTCGTCATTGCTGTTTAGATGATCATGGCTGTCTGGTTTTATGAGATGTTTTATGAGATGTCTCCAAAGTGCTTGAAAGTAGATCATTCTAGGTTCAATTCAGGTTTGTTCTCTGCAATGCACTATTATGCACTTAGTCAAGCCTGATTTCTGAGGACGTGTGTGAGTCGTGCTGATCTGTTCAAGATGGACCCCACACACTAGATCATCTTTTATTATCAAGTATTTAAGCTAACCAGTGTGAAGGGATCATTTATCACAAGGAAATTGCAGGAAGTCTCTGGTGTTCTGTGGGGCCCCCTGTCTGTCCAGGATTCTTAGCTCTCCCAAATTAAACAGCGTGAAAATAAATATTGCATTTACCAAGAACAATTCATTCATAGTGAATGTGGTAACCCCTTAGTTATAGTATTGTTTTAAGAGTAAAAGCCAACAAAAGCAGAGCATGTCTTAAGCGTCTAAGATCATCTTAACTCCGTCTCTTGTTATTTTAAGATGTTAAAGATGGTTTTGAGTTGGTTGTTTCCCAAACCAGCAGATCCTCATTAAAGTAGATTTAAGTGTTGCTGGAGCTGTCCGGTCCACAGGTGCTGAAACTTTGGCAAATATGTCCATGTGTTTGTCTTCTCAAAATGAAAATAATGTGGACATAATGACACAAATGGAAGTTGTTTGTAACCTTGCCAAAGTGTCAAATGTGTGAACTATTACAGAATTGAATTATAGAAATAATGATGTCTTTAGTAAAACTGGGTTTCAAATCGTCTCAACTTCTTGAGATTAATGAAAGTGATGCAAGACATGCGTGTGACATGAATCACGTGATGTGGGCTCTCACATATCCTAATGTTTTGTTTCTTCACAAAGAACAGGATTAAAATGGCATCAGTACTGAACTATAAACCTATAAATATGAATGATCATCTGGTTTCAGTTCTAGTCACTGTGCTCTTGTAAACTTCCCCTGAAAAAAAAATAACTGCAAATAAATGTGCTTGATGACACAGGGCAATTGGATATATGCCAAACTATAACACTGTCCTTCATCATTAGTGTTTGATATGATTGGTTGAAAATGTTCACAAACATCTCTTGAATAAAATTCAATTTTATTACTTTTATTTGTGGTAATAGTGCGATCTAATGAGCCTAATTTACATAGAAAGGAGGCGTGTTTGTGCCTTTAATATTTTTTTATTCTCATAATTTTTTACTTTAGTCTCAAAATATTATTTATTTTGGAAACGAAGGCACTAAAACGCAATCGTACCCTCATGCCATCCCAAATGTGTATGACTTTATTTATTCTGCTTAACACAAAGATTTGTAGAGGAATATCTCAGCTCTGTTGGTCATTCAGTGGTTTCTGCGTGCACGCAGCGCGAGCGGCCACGCGAAGTTCCACGCGCGCAAATCTCTCGTGCGCTTGCGCAGCTACAGCAGTGGTCTGTTCGTGCACATTTATCTGCATGTGTTTCTCGTCTAAACTAGGGCACTAATAGATGAAAAACTTTAAAAGCCAGACTCAATTTTTATTTAATACAAAAAGATCACGGTACGACCATGTTTTGGGGTTTGTACTTATGGTAATACCATGATGTTCTTTGAAGTACATTAGAATACCATATAAATAGCAATGCATTTTCCCATGTTACTTTAACAGTTAAGAAGATGTTCTTGATTTAATGTGTGAGCCTGACATGAGTTGAACTCTGTCCTCATATGATTAGTTGATTCTGTGTGATTGGTTCATTGTGTTGTTGTGAGGAGTGGTGGTGGTGTAGTGGTCTAAAGCACATAACTGGTAATCTGGTAATCAGAAAGGCACTTAACTCCAGGTTGCTCCGGGGGGATTGTCTCTGTAAGTGCACTGTAAGTCGCTTTTGATAAAAGAGTCTGCCAAATGCATAAATGTAATGTAATATGTTTTGGTTGACAGGTGACTACATTAAATTAGGTACAAGCATGTGTAAGTTAATTAATTAAACATTAATTAATACAGTTGTGTGCCTGTGATTTAAGGGGTTTATGTGTTACAATTCAAGGCAGAAATAAATAGAAGGAAAAACACACATTTTAACCTAAAGAGACTTATTAAAACTTCACCATATGAGTTAATTAACAGAAACACTGGGATATAACACAAAGTATTTCAATACTACTTGACACAGAAGTCAACCACAGAGAAGTTTAATGCATGTAGTTTATTGGACAACATCACTTTGCTTTAATGATCATAGACACAAGATTCAGAGCTGCACACACAGACCTCAACACTTGTGCTCAAAGCACAATTATGGGAGCATTGAACAGTTTTTGTTTTTATCATGAACTAAGTAATTTTGTGCTTCAGACTTCACAAAACAAGAAGGTAAAAACAAAATCAACAGTAAAAACAGTGTAAATCAACTTGAAAACAGCGAAACCATGCAAGCTCATTAAATATTCAAGTCTGGTTCATGCTGGGAAAAATTTTATATACTGTGAAATGGAGTCAAATTAACAAAAATAAAAACGACAAGGTTTTCTTCTTTAGTTTTTCTTCACAAAACGTGTTCAATGTTACCATAATTTTAAAAACAATTTAAAAAGTAATATTTACTTTTAAGATAGACCATTAATATTTACATGTTTGAATTGAGTACAAATGCAGAATTTACTTAATATTTTCAAGTTCACACTTTATTGTATTCAGTGTTGAAAGTAGCCTATTTTATCTTTTTTTCAGTGTATTCAACAATTTGTAAATCATCTTGTGTTTATATTCCCAGTTTTATTATTTGAACTGTGCCCAAAATGTTTCCATATTACAGAGTTTTCCCCTATTGAGCAAATCTGGTCTCAAAAGTGCAGGTCACCTGTAAATGCCCTCCTCGTGCCAGTGCATCATGATTGGTCTGCCAGAGAGCCAATCAGATCTTTTAATTGAATGCATTTTGGCAAAGTGTGGGGTGGAACATGAGCAATAGTTTTAATTTGATCAGGATTCAAGCAGTGACTGTAAATGTGAATCTCATGTCTGTCATGTTTGCAGGAATTATTCTTTACAGTTGAATGTGTGAGCACGCTTGTGTAATCCAGACAGGGGAAAGCCAGCGATTTTCCATTGCCAAATCAATCCAGATAATTTCTCAAACCTGTCCTGCAATTAATGAACTAAAAGTGCAAATCAGAGTGACTGAGAGGTAATGGAGGAACCTTTTCGCAACATAGTGTAACACTTCTTTATTTTACATGCTAAACGTGGTAAAAAATAAAATAAAATAAAAAGTATTTAAAGATTTATGCATTTCAATTTCATAACAAAATTCCATAATAATTAATTGAGCAATATTCAATACAATTAAATAAAATATTTTAAGTTTGGTTTAATTTTATTTTGTTAAACTACTACATTCAATTTGCTGAAATTTATTCAATTAAATGAAATGCACAAACCTTAAAAATTAATAAAAAAATTTTTTAAATAAGTTTCCACTTTTCCATTATTTTGGGAAAAATCATTCCACACCTCATATACAGTAAACAATCAAGCAAACAAAAACAATTTGAGATGTTGGGAACACATTTTACCCCTTTACTCAGAACAAAGTCTTTAAATATTCTCATACATTAATAAATTAATCATGAATTATCATTACTACATTATCCTAAAAAATATTTGGACACTAAAGCCACATTAAAAACACACTTTTTTGACTATTTTAACTTATTTTAGTTAATTTCAAATTGGTTTGTTTATGCCGTCTAATGCATTACATTAAGTGTTCATATTCTCCACATTCCTGTATGTTACACACTTGAACAATAGATGGCATTGTTTGCCTTTCAACACATGTTTGATGCATCAGAAAGTCACAATCTATCTATCTTTCTTTGTATATATATTTATGCATTGTCTGTTTCAGTAGTTTCTGCACTGCTGATGTTACACTGTATTAATGCAGTGCTGTTTGTGTGTGTTTCAGTAGTTCCTGCACTGTTGATGTTACACTGTATTAATGCAGTGCTGTTTTTGTGTGTTTCAGTAGTTCCTGCACTGCTGATGTTACACTGTATTAATGCAGTGCTGTTTGTGTGTGTTTCAATAGTTTCAGCACTGTTGATGTTACACTGTATTAATGCAGTGCTGTTTGTGTGTGTTTCAGTAGTTCCTGCACTGCTGATATTACACTGTATTAATGCAGTGCTGTTTGTGTGTGTTTCAGTAGTTCCTGCACTGTTGATGTTACACTGTATTAATGCAGTGATGTTTGTGTGTGTTTCAGTAGTTCCTGCGCTGCTGATGTTACACTGTATTAATGCAGTGCTGTTTGTGTGTGTTTCAGTAGTTTCTGCGCTGTTGATATTACACTGTATTAATGCAGTGCTGTTTGTGTGTGTTTCAGTAGTTCCTGCGCTGTTGATGATACACTGTATTAATGCAGTGCTGTTTGTGTGTGTTTCAGTAGTTCCTGCGCTGTTGATGTTACACTGTATTAATGCAGTGCTGTTTGTGTGTGTTTCAGTAGTTCCTGCGCTGTTGATGTTACACTGTATTAATGCAGTGCTGTTTGTGTGTGTTTCAGTAGTTCCTGCGCTGTTGATGTTACACTGTATTAATGCAGTGCTGTTTGTGTGTGTTTCAGTAGTTCCTGCGCTGTTGATGTTACACTGTATTAATGCAGTGCTGTTTGTGTGTGTTTCAGTAGTTTCTGCGCTGTTGATGTTACACTGTATTAATGCAGTGCTGTTTGTGTGTGTTTCAGTAGTTCCTGCGCTGTTGATGTTACACTGTATTAATGCAGTGCTGCTTGTGTGTGTTTCAGTAGTTTCTGCACTGTTGATGTTACACTGTATTAATGCAGTGCTGTTTGTGTGTGTTTCAGTAGTTTCTGCACTGTTGATATTACACTGTATTAATGAAGTGCTGTTTGTGTGTGTTTCAGTAGTTTCTGCACTGTTGATATTACACTGTATTAATGAAGTGCTGTTTGTGTGTGTTTCAGTAGTTTCTGCACTGTTGATATTACACTGTATTAATGCAGTGCTGTTTGTGTGTGTTTCAGTAGTTCCTGCACTGTTGATGATACACTGTATTAATGCAGTGCTGTTTGTGTGTGTTTCAGTAGTTCCTGCACTGTTGATATTACACTGTATTAATGCAGTGCTATTTGTTTGTGTTTCAGTAGTTCCTGCACTGTTGATGTTACACTGTATTAATGCAGTGCTGTTTGTGTGTGTTTCTGTATTTTCTTTAAGCTCCTGAGGAGTTATTAGCTCAGCATTATGTGTCGCTGCAGAAGAAACCATTTTACTCTGGTCTGCTCCACTACATGACCTCTGGCCCCATAGTTGCAATGGTAAGAAACAATAAAAAAAGCTGTGAAATGGGGTTTGAAAGAGTATGGTAGTGTGCTATTGGTTATGGCTAAGTTTACAATAGAATACTACGTGTATTATTTCTGCTTGGGATGGTTGAATGCTAGTGGCTATTGCATACTACTTTTTACTACTGCATCACGAGCATCATGTGTGCTCTGGGTGTGTGTATGTTTGTAGTAGATGACAGTGAGCAGAGCGCTCTGAAACATCCAGCACATACAGACTATATAAAGACTATATATTGATTTAATCGCAGCTTTTTGAGGTTTGATAATAATACTGGTTCATGTAGCAAACTGCTTATCAGGAGATGAAAAACTACCATCAACAACACACAGAAATGCCCAAATAAATGCTTGATTTAAATGAATGCCTGAAATAGGAACAAATATCAAGTTTAATGCAATTAAATAATAATAGTAATAATAATGTATTGAATTGATATCTCACTTCTGTGATATTCTGTTGTGCAGCACTTCATTTGATAAAAATAATGCAATGATATATTGATTTCTTTTTTAAAAAAAATCATATTTCCATTTGATTAAAGTTTAAATAAATTTAATTCAAAACCATTTTTTGATGAAATTTTATTAAATGGTTGAATACAGCATTTTAATGACCTCTCATGTGTTTCATGCCCATATATTACAACCTTGTGGCACAAAATGGCCTGGAAAATTGTGCCTTGAAAAATTGTTTTGACATTGTGGGTTTCCTCCGGGTACTCCGGTTTACCCCACAAGTACAAAAACATGCAGGTTAATTTAATTGGAGAATCCAGCCACTGGGGATTGCATCAGGAAGGGCATCCGTTATAAAACCTGTGCCAAGTCAAATATGTGGATCACGGATGGTCTGCTGTGGTGACCGCTAACGGAAGCAGTTGAAACTCTTGTGTGGTGTTCCCAGTATGCAGTGGTTAGTACCTACCAAAATTGGTCCAAGGAAGGACAACTGGTGAACCAGTAACAGGATCATTTGTACCCAAGTCTCATTAATTTGCGTGGGGAGCAAAGGCTAGCCCGTCTGGTCTGACCATCTCATCCTCACTTTAACATACTCCATACTTCCTTGCTGGAATGCAGAAAATTCGCTCACCCAATGCTAGATGGAGCCGCTCTCACAGACATCTGCAGATCGTGTGCATGAAAGTTGGGGTTGGAGGGCCTGAACTAGTTGATACAGGAAATCAGCAGCCTATACAGAGTTCAAATGGCACAAATTATTTTATATACAGTATTTTGAAAATACACAAATACCTAACTTAAATGTATTTATGTTAGGACTGACTCAAGATGGCGCCGAGTATGGCTGCTGCGTTGCGAGCTCCGTTACAACACTGCGGTTTATTGTTTGTTTTGTTTTCAGTTCTTTGTTTTTTGTCTTGGATGTTGTCTGCCTTATTGTTTACGACAGACAAACGCTTTTGGACATTGGTTCTACAGTTACACATCGAAAACCGGACTTCAAATTCCTTAATGCCGACCCGCTGTTTACAAACACGCTGGCGGAGCCCTTTGTCTGGGCTGCTCGGCAGCGGAAACCCATTGCATCTACACTACACACTGCTCTCTCCCAAAAGGAACACATATGTGAGAATGCTCTTTGTAGACTACAGCTCAGCATTCAACACCAAAGTGCCCAACAAGCTTGATGAGAAACTCCGGGCTCTGGGCTTAAACAGCTCACTGTGCAGCTGGATCCTGGATTTCCTGTCAGGCAGACGTCAGGTGGTTAGAATGGGCAGCAACATCTCCTCATCACTGACCCTCAACACTGGAGCCCCGCAGGGCTGTGTTCTCAGCCCACTCCTGTACTCACTATACACACATGACTGTGTGGCAACACATAGCTCCAATACCATCATTAAGTTTGCTGACGATACGACGGTGGTAGGTCTGATCACTGACAATGATGAAAGAGCCTACAGAGAGGAGGTGCACACTCTGACACGCTGGTGTCAGGAGCACAACCTCTCCCTCAACGTCAGTAAAACCAAGGAGCTTGTAGTGGACTTCAGGATGAAAGACGGAAAACACAGCCCCATCACCATTAACGGAGCTCCGGTAGAGAGAGTCAGCAGTTTCAAGTTCCAAGGTGTCCACGATACTGAGGAACTCACATGGTCCGTCCACACTGAGGCCGTTGTGAAGAAGGCTCACCAGCGCCTCTTCTTCCTGAGACGGCTGAGGAAGTTTGGAATGAACCACCACATCCTCACACGGTTCTACACCAGCACTGTAGAGAGCATCCTGACTGGCTGCATCACCGCCTGGTAGGGCAATAGCACCGCCCACAACTGCAAAGCCATGCAAAGGGTGGTGCGAACTGCCAGAAACATCATCGGAGGTGAGCTTCCCTCCCTCCAGGACATATATACAAGGCGGTG